>NC_092866.1:30931750-31041353 GCF_032062135.1 Pyxicephalus adspersus
TGAAAATAAGACCTAGGGCATATTTTGGCATTTCAAAAAATATAAGACAGTGCCTTATAATCGGGGTAACAGGGTAATTAAACAATGCAGGAAAGCATGGGTAGGAATGTGCTGTTTAAACATGGGAACCTGTTTTTCTCTGTACCAGCCATCTGGACCACCTAGGGGGATGCCTAATCAGCAAGGTAACAATAAACAAAGAGATAATAAAACATGTGCCAGTAAACAAGATCTGGTTCCCATAACAAACTGGTTACCAGTAAAGCTGCATGCATACATGCAATTATAGTCGTTGGAAAGGATCTTTCACGATCCTTTCCAGCAACTAAGGACTGCACACGATGCATGAACGAGTGCTGTACATACAGCACCATTCTGCTCTATGCAAAGGGAAGGGGGAGAATGACGGAGCGGCACCCAGCTGTGCACTCTCCCCCTTCCCTTGCATTAGGATTGCTCGTCATCCATCGTCCGTGGATCCGCCAGGACGGTCGTTCGGATAATGGACGACGGCCACGGTACACACGCCAGATTCTCGTCCGATATCAGCCCTGAGCCGATTATCAGGCAAAAACCATTGGACAATTGTACGTAGCTTTAGGCTTTCAAGGAGTAATTATTCAATTAAGCCTGAGTCAGCAGGAGATTGATGACATAAGGTAACCCCATTAGATGACCCCGCCTGGCTTTGCCTCCAGCTTCCCATATCAAATTAGCTAGGTGGTCTAGTAAATTCCTTAAGTTTGAAATAACTACTCTATAGTTAGGGGAATGTGTCAGCTAATAGGTATCTTACAGATCACACCCAGTAACCAGTCAAAGAGCCCCAATGATTCAACACCCTATGCGAATTGTGTCGGAACTCACACCACTGGAGGGTATGTTGTGTGGCCAAGATAGACCACCACATGAGGTCTCACTGCTTTTTTTTTTTGATCTGTCTTAAAAGTCCCACCTACCCTGATTATATAAATCAATTGGAGAATAAACTTGATAGTACACTCTCTGAATCTCAAAAGAAAGCCATCTTGTGTTTGGCGCATAAGACCTCTGTCTGTGCCAAAATACAGGAAGGCAACTTCAAACTTATCTAGGTGGTACTATGTGCCTACGCACTTGCACCGCATGTCCCCCCCAAGATTCACCACCCTGTTGGAGGATGTGGGTTTAAAGGTTTAATGTCACATATATGGTGGTTCTGCTCAATCATTGAGAGATTTTGGCGCACGGTATGTGCGTTGATTGGGATGATTTGGGGGGTCCCCCTGGAGTTTACTTCTTGGTGCATACTTTTCATTGTACTGACTTGTTCATTAGTAGATATAAAAGCTGGGTTATGCCCTACCTTCTAAACACAGCTAAGGCTCAGATACCATGCTGTTGGAAGGATCCAAGGGAGCTATCACTGAAATGTTGGTTTCAATTAGTTGATGATCTTTGTTCTATGAAGGAGAGTTATCATGATTTGCATGATACACCCTGTTTTATGGAAACTTGGTCCCTGTGTATCCTATTTAAGGATAGGTCTCAATACCTTGACATACTCAACCAAGATTAGAAACACATATTTTCAACTCAGGGCAATGCGTTCCTCCCTATGTACGCAAGATCTTTGAATGACGGTTTATGCACTTTGTTTTTGTTTCCTCAATCTCATGCAGGATGAGTCTCTTTCCTTGATTTTTATTAAGTGTTACAACAGACGTGATTTTACTACTCCTTATTCCTTTACTGACGCATTCCAAGTTTCTCATATAATATTGTTTTATGAAAAACGTTTTTTCTTATATATGGCATACATTTTTAATGTTGTACCTCAATCTCCCCATGTTTTTACCCCCCCCCCCATTTTCCTCCTTTTTCTATTTTGTTTTATATATAATACTTATTTGTTTTTTTGGTTTATTTTTTGTTTTAGATATGATATTCTCAATTTCAGGACTGTCTGCTACTATGGTCTTTTATCATCATTACTTTGGTTTGACAATTGTAAATTAAAAGCTAAAAACTGAAAATTGTTTTGACGTCCTGTACCATTGTTTTGTTTGCTGTTAATTGCCTTTGCTTTGTCTTTTCTTATTAAAAATCTTTAATAATAATAAAACAAGGAGGTTAACCCATTAAATTGGGAGCTCAAAATGAGAACATAAAATTATTCAACTGTTTAAAGAAATTAGTATTCTAGAAAATCTACATTTAACAATTTTTAGCAAAAAAAAAACCCTAGATAAGTTAATATGACTAACAAGATCTGAAACTACTATTAGAGGAAAAAGCACTTTGAATTACTTTGGGAACTAAACTATACTATAAGCAGGCACACAAAAGTAGTGGACTTTTGGCAAGGGCGATAGGAGAGGTGAAAACCTCATACTATATTCATGAGCTATCTAATAAGAAAGGACACCCTGTTCATAAATCACATGAAATGGCTTCACCTTTTCAACGCTTTATAATCCATATAATCTCCCACCCCCTCGCCAAAATGCCTCAAAACCAAGCCCCAGAAACACATATGTAAATGATTACTTGATAAAAAGTGGTATTCCAGCATTGTCTCCCTAAGAGGCAAAATCTCAAGAAAACACCATTACAGAGAATTAACGAAAATTTAGCCCTTTCCCAATTTAAAAATGGGAAGCACCCAAGACACAAAGCTGTTCCTACTCAATGTTGTGCATCTCAACATATCCTAACCCTAACTATCCTATCCTAAGTTATAAATCATTTTGCCAAAGGCAACCCACCACCAGCCTCTTTTACAGAGACACACAATGATCTCTAAAACAGGAAAGGATAACAGTTACCCTGTGCAAACTAAAGACCCATTTTATTACTCAATATGGCTATTAAAACCTTGACTAAAATATTGACAAACCGAATCTTTCCATTTCTGGCACATACTATTGGTCTGGATCACATAGGATTTTTGACTGGCAAAAGCTTGTTTTAATACAATTGAAAGCCTTATTCTTCATATCTAAACCACATATCTCCTTGCCATCATTATTGAAAGAATTCGAAATAATTTACATTTCAAATTTCAAAAATCAACCTCTCCAAATCCGCAGCACTAAATGTAACCATACCACATGAATGGATAACATCCCTAAAAGAGCAATTCCCATTTAAAAGTGTTAAAAATAATTTTTATGATACCTAGTAAAAAGCAATCCCAAAAATCTTTAGATAAAAATTTTACTCCTTTGCTCAAAGAGGTTCAGGCAGATTATTATCAAAATAAAAAATATAGGAGGTATGGGTTTCCCTGATATCAAAACATATTATAGAGCAACTATGTCAGCTACAATTATTGATTGTGTGGACAACAAAATCTTAGAGGTTGGGTACACTTGGAAAGGTCACTTTCATTTGCATCCCTGGCATAGTCCCCATGGATATCACTAGAGATAATACCAACCTCACTTAAAACTCACCCAACAATTGGTCCCACAAACACTGTACATAAAAAACATTTCCAGCACCCTGATACATTCACCAGGACTACTGACACCTCTCATAAGTAAAGAAGGATTTATTTTTAGACTAGAAAAATTGTTTGTTTCAACATTTAATCAAGCTGACTCACAATAAATTATGGACTTGATCAGGAAGGCAAATTTAAAGATAAAAATATGCTTTCTGAGTAAAGCTGCGTACACACTTCCAATTTTTATCGTTCAAAATGAACGACGAACGAACGGATCGTGTCGTTATCTGTATGTACAGGATCGGTGCTATACGATCGTTCGCAGATATCGTGCAGGATCGTTCGTCGTTCGTTTACCAACAATAATAATTGGAAGTGTGTACGTAGCTTTACTTGTAGGGGGCACAATCTCATAATCATATCTAAAGATCCAAGATTATGTTAGATTGTTCAAAAAAGATGTACGATTTCTCACAACTTCTTAAATTATTAGAAAGTCTGTGTGGAAAAAAAAACCCACTGGACATACCAGCACAAAGATGATCCAATAAAGTTTAAAAGAGAATGAGAGAGATGTGTGAAAAGTAATATAACTAAAGAACAATGTAATGATGCCTGTATCTTAGCTCATAAGTGTTCCATAAGCACCAAACTGCAGGAAAATTCCTATAAAACTGCTCACTCATTGGTAAAATACACCAGAGAAACAGAGTACTTTCCCAAAGTACCAGATGTATGATGGCAATGTCAACGAGATGCAGGCACAATGGCCCACCATTTAGGGGGACTGCCCCGTGATCGCCCCCTTCTGAAAACAAATAGTAAACACTACAGACTGTAAGGTGGGCTTTTCCCCACTGGCTTGCTTATTACACATTCAGGAAGATACTTATAGGAAATATAAATCCTACCTAAGTATTCGTTTATTAAACACAGCTAAATGTCTGATTCCCCTTTTTTGGGAACAAAAAACTGTGTCTACAGTTTCGACATGGCTCTCCAAGATAAATGCGATTTATTCAACAGAACAGACTAAATCTTTGGTAACAGAGTCTGCAATTTGCATATTTGTTTTCCTCTTCTTAAATTTAAATGTGCCAAAGTATTTGCTAAATGTGCAGGTAACATATATGCTCATGTATCCTAGCCCTTAATAACCTGCAAGCAAAAAGATGACTGTCAACAAATGGGTAAATACACACACACAAGTCTTATATACTTGGAGAAAAATGTAAAACACACAATATATTATTATTATTTAGTCATTATGGTCATTACTTTCCACCCCATATAGAAAATAATAAATAGAAATGCTGTATATGTAAAAACATGTTTCTTAGTTACACCAGTCAGTGCAGCTCTGTTACTATTAAAGTTGGCAATAAATTGCACTATTTCTGTAAACATTTTATGCATTATTTATTGAAAGTAAATCAATAATAATAATAATAATAACAACTGTATCAACTGTATTTGCAATTTGTAAAATTGTAGATAAAGATCTTTTAGACTTTAAGTGTTCCTAATACTAGGTATATCCCCACTAAGAAGTTTCATATGTAAATCATGGCCTTTTATGTTGCCGATTGCATACATTATCAATTTTATCTACACAATGACCCTGATTTACTAAAGCTCTCCAAGGCTGGAGAGAATACACTTTGATCAGTGACGCTGGGTGATCCAGAAAACCTGGAATGGATTCCTTAAAATCATTTGCTAGCAAATGTTTTGAATCCTGGTCCAGATCCAATCCAGGTTTGCTGGGTCACCCAGCTTCACTGATTAAAGTGTATTCTCTCCAGCCTTGGAGAGCTTTAGTAAATCAAGGCCAATGACTTAAAATGAAAGAAAAAAAAAAAACATACCTTAGTTGAGTACTCTTTTGGACAGCCCATGTTCACATCAATTGCAGCAACATCATTTTCCCTACATATTAAACAAAAAAGTACAGTACATTATATATATATATATATATATATAAATAAAGATATAGTAATATAGTAATATATCTCTCAGCCTGTGTATTATTGCTTTTAAAACCTTGTTATAAATGATTAATAATTATAAATGTACATGGGGATGCTGCATTGAATACAAAAGTTCTGCTCCCGTTTTTCTTTTTTTACTATGCACAGTGGTTTACAACACAGTAACTAACTAATAAATGACCTGTTAGTCAACTCCTCCAAAATGCAGAATTTATGTTAAATGAATGTGTACTGAGCCACTAAATGAGAAAACCCCAAGTTAAAAATCTAGAAAAAAAAAAACCCGATTGTAGAATTAAAGAGAGAGTGAAGATAAGAGCAAATAAACCAATAAAAGGAATGAAAAAGCTCAGCTATGGGTAGCGATTAGCTGAAAATAATCTAGTCACCCTGTATAATATATATACATGGCTCATATGGGGAACTCTTTTCCCGAATAATTTACCTTAAGGTCAAGGGGGGCACTCTGTCTACAGAAAAAAAAATTTAATCTCCGCATTAGGAAGGGATTCTTTACAGTAAAGTCTGTGAAAATGTGGAAAAGTTCACTCAGATGGTAGTTTTAGTAAGTACATTTGATTGCTTTATAAAAAAGCTAGATGCTTTTCTGGAAGCACATAATTTAACTGGGTATTAAAGTATGGATAACACACTGTTGATCCAGGGAACATACAATTGCTCCAACAGGTGAAACAAATGTTTTCCAGGTCCCTTGAGGCAATTTGAACCCAGGTTCCCATCTATTCTGAAAGTTGGGAGCAATTAGAACTGGGCACTTACACAACGCAACCTTCAGGTCTTGGAAGGGTCTTAACCTCTATTGGGACCAAGTAATTGCTCTTGTTCCCTTCTAAGAGTGGGGCCCCTAGGGTGGCAAAATTGGGAACAAACTCAAAGAAGGCTCTCACCTGTTTCATAGACATGGGTTGAGGCAATTCATGAATGACATAAACTTTTGAGACCTGGGGCTTGACAACCTCCCTACCAATGATGTAACCGAAGTAGAGGGCTTCCTCCAACCCTATGGTGCATTGCCCGGGCATGGCCTTCCACAGAACTTTCCCAGCCTGGACTCAAAATGACTGTCATCCAGGTAGACTGAAGTATACTGAAGTGCAGTTTCAGGATGCGATCCATCATCTGCTGGAAGGAGGCTAGGGTCCCAAAACAAAAACATCCTCAATAAGTGGGACTTTTAACCATATGGGCGGTTAGCCCGAACCTGGTTTGGGGTAAGAAAACTTGCTACAAGCGTTTACCCCGTACCAGGTTTGGGGTAGCTAAAAGTATAAACAAGCGCTACAGTGCAATCTGATTGTCATACAACATTGTATGACAATCGGATTACAACTGAAAAAAAATACTTACCTTGTCCCCGCAGCTCCTCCGGAGACGTCTCCTGTCTTCAGTCTTCTCCCAGCGTGTGCAGTGACGATCTCCTGGGTTTCCCGGTGACGTCGCTACATGCATGGATGCAGGCGGGAGACGGGGCGGGAAATTTAAATCACTTTGTATTGGATTCAATACAAAAAAGCTGTATTGAGTCCAATACAAAGAAATTTTTATATAATATATATATATATATATATATATATATATATATATATATTTATATTTTTATTATTATTATTATATATGGTACTGTACAGTTACATTACACACTTTTTTTTTTAAAGATTTTTTAAAGTTTTTAAAAAAAAAAAAATTTTATTAATAAATTTTGGACATATTTCGGTGAGTTATGCGGTAATTCGGTGAATTATAAGTAATTATTGAGTAATTCGGTGAATTTTAGCCTACAATTTAAAATAAATTTCTATGCAAAAAATGTAACACTTTTTGCATGGAAGTACGGAAAGAATTAGAACACTCGGCGTTCGCGTACGCGTCCCTCGGCGATTCCTGATGATGTCAGTGCATGCGCCCATCGACGGGGGTCGGAGCGGGTAATTCAAATATTTTGTATTGGATAAAATACAAACTGTGGTTTTATCTATAGTTATGTGACATTAGACTTTGTTTTAAAATTTACCACACTAGGGAGGTGTTTTAGAAAAATATAGTCTTATACAGAATTATTGAATTTTCAGTATTTTTGATTTATTTATGCATTCTTGTTTAAGCGGATTTTTGTGTTTTTTATTTAATTTTATTACTAAAGTATTTTTTTTTTTTTTCTTACATGATTGTGTGTTTCAAACTTTTTTTATTTTCAGGATATCTACTAGACCCTTGTTTGGACATATTTCTGTAAGTTACAGGTCTACAATTTAAAAAAAAAAATTCATGAAAAACAGTGTAGCACTTTTGGTATCTACATCAGTGATCTACATCAGAAATCTAGACATCAGTGAAACACCCAGGAGGTTAAGGCAGTCAAAACATAAAAAAAACATAACATATAATTTTATTCAGTTAAGTAAAAAAAGAAACTATACATAGATTGCTCTATTAAAAGAAAAGTCTGTATAGCTTTCCTATAAACATTTAGATGTAACAGTACTGCGGGGCAGGGTGGTGGACCCTCTGTGCCACCAGCTCAGTTGGCACAGACGGCACAGGGCCCAAAGTCTAAGCAGCTGCCCAGTCTTCACTAGAGCCTCTAGAGGTGAGGATGTTGTGCTGTAGGCAACTGCCAGGTTGCGGCTCCAGTATACGCCGAGGCAGTTGACTGCTGACTGACAGAAACATGATGTGGTACCAGAGTGAGGAGCAGAGAATAGTTAGGCAAGCCAGAGGTCAGGGCCGGCAGTGACCAAGAGTAGTCACGGTCGAGCCGAGGTTGGTACACAAGGAATCAGAAGCAGTAGAATCAACGAACAGGAACCTGGAAAGCAGAGCCAAAGGAACTTCCTGTTGCCCTTCACTTCCTTTCATGTGATGAATGAGGCCATGTGACCTGCTGCATCCTATCCTACCATCAGAGGGAATCCTGGAGACTGGAGGCTGGTGGTGTTCACATCTCCACCAGCAGGGGGAGCATGTCTGCGAAACACTCTAGTCTTCTGAGATAGTAGAGCAGCTGACGGAGTCACATGACCTAGACCAGGAAGTGAGCTGAGGAGATGATGCCTTAGCAGAGCTGGTGCTGGCAGCAGGGAAGTGAAAGGTGGGTGGCACCAAAGAAGACACAGATCCCCTGGACCTGCAGGGATCTGTGACAATAGGTAGGTATCTCAACAGATTTGAGATAAAAATTCAGTCTTTAGGTAAGTAAATAAAATTTTAAATACCGTATTTAAGTACCGTACAAAAAATGTTTGTCAAAGTCGGGGGTCGTCTTATACACCGTGTACTTACCAATCCCCTGAACGGGGAGAAGATCTGAGTTCGGGTCAGCCGGCAGAGCTTCGGGAAACGCTGTGAGCCATGCGGTATACATTTACATGCTTGTTAAAAAATAGTGTGATTTACAAATCAGCCACTAGGTGGCGCTGTGTGACTATTTTTACATAGAATGGTACATAATTCTATTATTTAAAGTAAAAATTTTCTTTGTTACCGTTTTTTTTTTTTTATGGAAGAAACTCTATATTTAAACTGAAAAAGCTGGGGGTTGTCTTATACGCCCAGTCGTCTTATACGCCGGAAAATACGGTACATATAGTTGTTGTAAAACTGTAACCAACTGTTTTTACAACCCAACATGTTTTGCAAATATAATCCGCTTCTTCAGGGAATTGTATATACAGATCACCAAACAATATATATGCACTGAAAATGATACAAACAAATACAAAATTAATCATTCCATGATGGAAACTCATTCCATGATGGAAATGGAAACTCCGCGGCAACAGGACGATGGAAAAGAGGGTTCAATCCAACCAAAGGGTATATAATATTTTGCCCTAGGGCATTAATCCTCAAAGGATGTATATTTGTATGTTATAATATTAAACTGGATATATATACAGGGGGTTTAAAAGCAACAAATATGTAGAAGATTGAAAGGAGACAAGGCAAGAATTACATGAATCATTTATCTCCAAAATTGCAATAATATTTATAATTATAAATAGGTGAAGAGAGATTCACACCAATATACCAATCTCAGTAGAGAAAAAAAAAAAAAATCCACATAAAACAATAACGACTTTTAATACTTACAGCAATGTAGTAGGATGGGGAAAAAAGGATAAAAAGACATAACAGCACAAAGAAAAATACAATCAAAACAAACACGAGAATGAAATACGACAAACAAGACAAGGACAATTGAAAGATCACAAAAATCAAGATGGGAAAAGTAAAAAAAAGAGAATAAATAACAAAAAAATATCATAAAAGGGGGGACCAAAATAGTATACAGAGTATACCATAAAGGTAGAATATCCAGAGTGTGCTTGAGGTGTCAGTGAAGGTGTGCTATGAATTTAAACACAACATAATGGACATCCAGCCAGATCCCCAAGGTGGAAGGGGGCTAGAGTTAGGGAGACACGGGCACAAAAAAAAGGGGTCATATTTCTCCAACGGGTCCCAGGTGTAAGTGCATCAAAATCAAATGTTATCCTATATCAAATATAAATACCATCTACATGTAAACATATACAAAAAAAAATTGCTTCTTGTCACCATTGACATTGAAGCACTTTATTCCAGTATTCTGAATGATTTAAGTATTATGACCATCAGGAAATTTTTGATGTAAAGAAACTAAATGCTATTAACATACTCAGAATTCATTCTTAAAATGTTGAGATTTATTTTGACTAGAAACACATTCCTTTTTGTTGATGTCCTATACCTACAAAACCAAGGCCTATCTATAGGCACATGGTATGCCCCTAGAGAGACATCTTTTCTGATAAGACCTTATCCATATACCTGCGCCATATAGAGTTATGACGCAGGTATATAGATGACATTTTTCTTGTTTGAACTGGTTCTGTAGAAGTATTTAAGGAATTCTTTGCTAGATTACAGATTATTAGATATAATCTAAAATTTACTATGGAGTAGTTTCAAAAGCCTGCTCTTTTGGATATTTATATCCAAAAAAATTGTTGATAACACCCTTACATCATCTTTGTTTCGGAAACCTACAGCAGGAAATACCATCCTCTTTGCTACAAGTGCTCATCCTCTCCCTCTCATCCGTTGCATCTCTTTTTCACAGTATTTGAGGATTAGGAGAAACTGCTCAGGTGATGGGGAATATGAAAAACAGGCCAAAATGTTGCGTGATAATTTACTTAACAGGGAATATAGTAAAAAAATGCTAAAGAAATCATATCTATAGGTGAAATCACAGGATCGACAACATCTCTTATTCCCCAAAAAGTCTATACAGAAAGATGTACAAGAAAGCAACAATAATAAATTGATTACAACCTATTCAAAAAACCATGAAGAACTAAAACAGATATGCTCGAAATATTGGCCTTTACTGACCCGATCTGAAAATTAAAAAATCTAATAACATTTATTAGATAGGCCTCAAATTGTATACAGGATGGCTCCTTCTCTAGGAAACATGTTAGTAAAAAGTCATTTTCAGATACAGTTAGGTCCATAAATATTTGGACAGAGAACTTTTTTCTTATTTTTGTTCTGTACATTACCACAATTGTTTTTAATTGAAACTACTCAGATTCAGTTGAACTGCAGACTTTCAGCATTAATTCAGTAGGCTGAACAAAAAGAGACGCTGGAACACGGAACCGACGCTGGATTAGCACAGCGGGACCAGGTAAGTGGGGATTTTAGTGTAGGTGAAAAAATACGGGGTTAACCAAAAGAGCAAAAATATTTAGTGCGAGAAATTACGGGCTTAGCGGTTAGGGGGTTAATGCAGCCGCCTTCAGTTGCCTTTCTGTCCAAAGTTTAGTCTTCAACAGGTGAAATGCATGCTCAATTGGGTTCACATAAGGTGACTTGACTTTGCCATTCAACAATATTCCACTTCTTTGCTTTAGTAAACGCCCCGGTTACTTTGGCTGTATGTTTTGGGTCATTGTCAGTCTGTATTATGAAACACCTCCCAATCAATTTGACTACATTTAGCTGGATTTGAGCTTTGGATTTGACAGTTGTAATGCAAGCGGGTGTGGACCCACTGTGCCACTGACTGGGTATGCTCCAGAGGGGCGTAACAAAGCCGCTACCAGGTCTTCACTAGAGCCTCTGATGGTGAGGATAGGCTTGGGCCGCAGGGTAGCTGCCAGGTGCCACTCCAGAGCAATCCCCGAGTCAGTGGCAGCTGACCACAGGAGTCAGGGTACTCGGTGCAAGCACCGAGGGGCTTGAGTGGCCAAGAAGGTATAGTAGAGGTAGTAATTAAACAAAGTCCGTGAACAAGATCCAAGGTCAAAGTCAGGCGACAATCAGGCAGAAGTCCATACACAAAATACGAGGTCAGGGTCAGGCAGCAAACAGGCAAAGTCCAAGGGTTTGATAAGCAAGGTCCGGTACACAGAAAGGTAGACAGAAGAAGCACCTTTGCACTTGGCGTTAGACAAGCTAAGACCATGAGATTGCTCAGGCAACTTCCTGTAGTGGGAAGTGCCTTTAAATACTAGCAGGGCTCCAGCCATAGGCTGTAGGAACATAGGGCGTGTATGTGTTGCCTCATGGATGAAGAGACACACCCACGCCAGCTCAAACACCAGTGCAAGTCTCCAGCAGAAAAGAAACTCTGGCATGGAACACATGGGTTACTCTACCTGAAAGATAGGACCCAGCGCCCGTGCCTGCAATTAGGAGCAGCGGCGCCGGCACGACCTGCAGGGCTAACAACAGTATGTCGTTGAATACCTCAGATTTCATTCGGCTGCTTCTGTCCTGTGTCACATCATGGATAAACACTAGTGTCCCAGTGCCACTGGCAGCCATGCACGCCCAACCCATCACACTGCCTTGCCATGTTTTACAGATGATATGGTATGCTTTGGATCATGAGCTGTTCAACGCCTTCTCCATAAGTTTTTCTTGCCAACATTCTGTTAAAGGTTAATCTTGGTTTCATCTGTCCAAAGAATGTTTTTCTAGAACTGTGCTGTCTTTTTTTTTTCAGATGCTTTTGCGCTAAGCCCTTTCTATTCTTGGGGCTTATGCGTGGCTTGCACCTTGCAGTGCACCCTCTGTATTTACGTTCATGCAGTCTTTTATAGATTTTCGGGATCCTAGAACAGTTACAATCAAGAATCTCTGCCACCTATTGTACAACTTATACAAAGGTTGAGATCAGCCAAAATTTTTATAAGCCAAGCTCAGCGAGGAGGAGCTCCTTAAAGGAACAGAGGCTAATATAGCATCAGCAGTAATGGTGGCTGGTGCTGTGACTTTGTACCAGCTACCTTGATACCTTGCATTTATTCTTTGCAATTTCTGACCTGACACGTGCCTGCATTGTGACCATGTCTGTCTGCTGCCTGCCCTGTTCCTGGACCCTGATCTCATCTTCCAGCCTCCTGCCCTGATCTGTGCCTAAATTCAGATTAGGTTCGCCTGGCTCCATACAGCATTCACCTGCTGCTTGACTCCACACCGAGGCCGCTTCAGCCTTCCTCCTCAAGTAGGGTGACTTGAGAGTCGCTACCTGGTAACATTCAACAGCGAACAGCCCTGTGGCCTCTAGGCTATCAGCCCATCAACCCTTGCGGGGTGCCCTGGTGAAGACCTAGTGTCGCTTAGATTGCGTGCCTCGGGCAATCCCGCACTACCTGCCTGTGGGGATCCTGACAAAGTCACAGCCATAATGTTGGCTTTTGGAAACAGCTCACCTCTTGAGGAACTATACAAAAAGAATACAGAATTTAACATTTCTGTACAAGTTCAGAGAGGATACTTTCAATTGAAAATATGCTTTCAAACCTTGCCTGCCCCACCAGCTCAGCCAGTACTCTTGGGACTTTCCTTCCAGTAGATTTTTCACTGCAGCCTAGAATCTTTGCGGAGGGATGCACCAAGGTGGGCACCGTCATTCCCCTCCTCCAGGGGGATTTATAGGCCTGGGCCTTCCAATTGATGGAATGACGAAGACTTGTGTAATGTTCATGCACTATTTGAGAAATTGGCAGAACTTTATGATGATCCCCAGTGTGCTGCCACTGCAGAGGCATTACTTCGCAATTTTCATTACATTACTTCGCAAGGCTGACGCCTGGTTGAAGAATAGTACCTTTCAGACTTCTGCAGACAGAGCTTTATTACCCAATGGAATGAAGCCGCTCTCAAACATCAATTCCACATTGGGTTATCTGAATCTCTGAAAGATGAGCTAGCGTGAGTGGGAGAGTGTTCCAGACTCCCTAAATGACTTAGTCAGGCTAGTAACCCAAAATTACAGAAGATTTTGGGAGCGCAGGATGGAGAAGTTGAGAACCCCTTGCCCTGGCCTTTCATTTCTCCACCTCCTCCACCATCAGTCTCTGGACCCACGTCATTTCATGCCACTATGGACTAACCAAAACCTATGCAGTTAGACCTTACCAGGCCCTCACTATCCATAGAGGAGCTCCAGAGGCAGTTTCAGGCCAATCTCTGCCAGTATTGTGGCTCTCCTGGTCATCTGTTGCGTAAGACCTGGGGAAAACTGGGAGTGGGCTCCCTCACCCTCAGCTCACATCCTCCAGGGCCCAGACAGAACTATCGAATTACAAGCAATCATAGACTCTGGGGCTTGCACCCGTTTCTTGGACGTCTCCCTTGCAAAGTAATTTCTTGTACTCCGTCGCAACAAGAAACAGCCTCTGTTTCTTAGAATCACAGATCGCTTTACCATCAAGACTGGACCAGCTACATTGGAGATAATTCCCCTTCTCACAACCTGGGCATCAGAAGCTTTTACGTTTCAAGGTGATACCCCCTTCACTTTTTCCCGTTATCCTGGGTATGCCATGGTTGCAGGCCCAAAATCCCTGTATTATTGGTACACTTGCGAAGTGACTTTTTATATGCCTATTGCCAGCAGTTCTGTTTACAGAATTTCAACCAGCTTGGATACGGAGAAGAAAGGGCTCATTTGACCTGTTAACCATGACTTTTTGGATGCTTTTGACATAAAGGGGGCTGACTCTCTTCCCCCTCGTCATATTTACCATTGCCC
Source organism: Pyxicephalus adspersus (assembly GCF_032062135.1). Taxonomy (NCBI): domain Eukaryota; kingdom Metazoa; phylum Chordata; class Amphibia; order Anura; family Pyxicephalidae; genus Pyxicephalus; species Pyxicephalus adspersus. The sequence continues at coordinate 30,946,224 of NC_092866.1, forward strand.
AATTCAACTTCGGCCTGGAGCCGCGATTCTGTTTGCTTAATTTTATCCTCGTTTAGGTCCTGAGCTGGTTACCTGCAAGGAGTACAGTAATGAAAACCTGAACAAGGGATTTATCTTGCCTACTTTATCACCTGCAGGGGCTGGCATATTTTTCGTGGAAAAGGATGGTACCCTCTGTGCTTGTATAGATTTCCGGGACCTTAACACGGTTACCATCAATAATCTTTATCCTCTGCCACTTATTCCAGAACTTGGACAGAGGTTGAGATCAGCCAAAGCTTTTATAAAGCTGGACTTGCGAGGAGCCTATAATACAGTAAGGATTTGGGAAGGAGATAAATAGAAGACAGCATTCAGAACCCGCTTTGGTCACTTTAAATATGTTTGCATTCCTTTTGGGCCCTGCAATGACCCCGCTACTTTCCAGCACTTCATCAATAACATCTTCCATGATTTTCTAGACATATTTCTAACAGTCTACCTGTCACGGTCTTCTCCGTGACTGAGGTTAGAAGATCTGTGAGAAAAGCTGCAGGTGAGGTTATCAGACAGTCTCTTTGTTTTTACTTTTTTCTGTGTTGTTTGTAATGACCACACCCCTTGTGTGCTGCTGCTGGTGGTCATTACTGCTCCTCCATTAAGTCTGGCCTCACACTTCATGCTATGCAGTTGATATTCACTTCTGGTATGTGAAGAGCTGGTGTGTTGTCCTCTTCAGGGTTCCTGCTCCTCCATTTGCTAATTAAGATATGTTGAACTACTTTTGGTGTTTTGTTGTTCTTTTGTTGTTACTAGGCCTCAGGGAGACACTGGTTCTTTCATCAGGGAAAGAACCAGTAGTTTCAAGCCCAGTCACTAATCCTAGGGCTATTCAGGGTTATTAGGGCCTAGGTTCCAGTGTATGAGTATTCCCACCTTCAGGGGATAATCATACTGTCAGGAGTCAGGGCTAGGTTGGGGTGTCCGTAGGGGGTGACCGTTTCCTTCTCCCTAGCCATTGAGGGCCTAGTCCCTTGTATTTATCTTTCTGTTTTCCTCCCCTCCTCATATCCGTGACACTACCCTGATGACATTCTGATCTCTTCTTAGTCCCTAGAGGAGCAAGAAGTCATGTCAAAAAGGTCCTAGGTCGCCTCCAAGTTCATAGGCTATTTCAACCCAGGGAATCGCCATGGATCCTAAGACGCAATCAGCAGTATTGGAGTGCCAGCACCAAACAACTGGAAAGGGGTACAGCGATTTTTGGAGTTTGCCAATTAATATCAGAAGTTTATTACGGGGTTCTCTGCCATCATATCCCCTCTAACAAAGCTTATGAGTCCGCACATTACTTTCGTCTGGGCCCGAGGCTCAGTTGGCCTTTGACTAAATTCAGTTACCTCCGCTCCCATTCTGAAATCCAGATCCATCTCTGCCCTTTGTTCTAGAGGTGGATGCATCAGAATCCATACCGTTTTAGACTCAAGGCTCTTTTGCATCCAGTCTCTTTCTTCTCCCAAAAGATGAGCCCTGCTGAAAGGAACTATGACATTAGTGACAGGGAATTGTCACCATTATTTGAGGAATGGCACTACCTTTTAGCGGGAGACGAATTTCCTATTCCTTTTTTTTCCACAGATCACAAGAATCTGGAATACCCAAGAAAGGCCAAAAGGCTTAAACCTGGCCAGGCCTGTTGGCCTCTCCTTTTCTAGTTTTGATGTTTATGTGACCTTCCACCCTGCGGCAAAGAATACCAAACCTGATGCCCCATCCCGCCTGTTTCCAAGCGACCTAAACCCATTTTTGCCTACAACTCTAGCCGTCAAGAATTTTTTGTTGATTTGTTCTGAACTGTACACCCACCCAGTTGACAAAAGCCTTGACCTCTCCATAGTTAATGACTTGATGCATTAAGAGAAGTTTTTTTGTTTCCGGAGACACTCCGACGTGATGTTTTGGAAGCTTGTCGTGACAACTGGTTGGCAGGTCATTTTGGAGTGTCCAAGTCTCTGGATCTCATAGAAGTTTTGGTGGCCAGAAATTTCCCAGGATTGTAAGTGCCCGTTCCAAGAGTTAAAACATGGTATACCAACTAGGCTATGGGGGAAGTTATCAATGGACTTCAATGTGGAATTTCCCCTTTTAGGGGTGTACAAATCTATTTTCAAAGTGGTCGATAGACTCACTAAAATGGCTCATTTCATCCTAATGAAGAGGACACCCTCTGCAGCAGCTACAGCTAAGACATCCTTAAGGGAGATAATTTTATGGATATTCCATGGAGTCTAATAGTTGGGAAGAGAGTATTGCCTCTAGACAGTATGAAGCATGCATGTTGTTAGCACCCAAGTGCATAACTTTACATTTCTCAATGGTAAATGTAATTTGCCACTTGGTTGCCCAATCAAATAGTACATCCAGGTCTGCTTGTAGATTATAAACATACTGTATGGACCTAATTCCATTGCAAGGTTTGGTGTCATCTGCAAACACAGAAATGGTACTTTATATCCCAAACTCTATATAGAGATGTTAAACAGTAAAGGTCCCAACACTGAACCCTAGGGTATACCACTAATCACCTTAGACCATTTAGATTATGAATCATTAATCACTACTCTCTGTATGCGGTCTTTATGCCAGTTCTCTATCCATTTACTGATTGGCTTTTCTAAGCCTATTGACCCCAACTTACATAATTACCGTCTGTGGGGTACTGTGTCAAATGCTTTAGCAAAGTCCAAGTACACTACATTAACTGCTATTTCACTGTCTACCTGCTTACTTACTTCCTCACAAAAAGAGTAAATTTGTTTGACAACTTCAGTCCTTCCTGAATCCATAATATCACTCATAATATTATTTTCTAGCAGAAACTTCTCTGTGTGGTTCTTTATCAAACTCTCTTGGACCTTTCCAACTATGAAAGTTGAACATAGCAGTCTGTAGTTACTTGCTAATGACCTTTGATCCCTTTTTTGAAGATAAGAACCACATTGGCCTTAAACCAATCCATTGGTACAATGCCAGTGTTTAAAAAGTCTCTGAAAATTAGAAACAATGGCTTTGAAATACCTGAGCTCAGCTCTTTGAGGACACTTGAATGTAATCCATCAGGTTTTGGTGCTTTGTCAACCTTAATTTTGCTTAACTGTTTCTCAATCTTCAGCTCTGCCATTTTCCTTTGTGTACACAGAGCTACAATAAAAAGTGTTTAGTAAATCTGCCTATTCTTTATCCCCAGTTAGCAACCTAGAGATATCCTTTAACCTCCCTAGCGGTTCATTTCTTTCTGGATGTCAAAAAGCGGTACATTTTTTTTCATGAAAAATTTTTTTCATTGTAGGCCTGTAATTCTTAGGCATAACTCACCAGAATATATCCAAACAGGAATCTGAGTAAAATAAAGTTTGAAACACAAAATCATGTCATAATAATAATTAAATTTAATAATAAACTTTAAATAAAAAACACTGAGGTTAAATAAAAAAAATCTGAGGTTTTTATGATTTTTCCCAAACTAATAAACAACTAATAAACATCCCGGGTGTGATATATTTTGAAACAAGGGACAGCACAGAATACATCATAATCCGGGCAGTAGAACCGGGATTCCTTTCTTTTTTTTCTCCCGGTGTCATCACGCTTAGCGCAACACACCACGCACATCTTTGTTGGCGGTTTTATTCTTGCGCTTGGTGGTATGTGGTCCATAAAGTGGTGACCAGTCAGGCGTTCTGGGTTCACCACCGTGGTAGCACGGCGTCCAGCTCTATTCGTTTCTGCTCTTTGATATTTTAGACTTATGGCCCCACAAATTTGCCAGATAAAATCATGGTGAAGTACAGGCCTGTCATTATTTGCTTTGAAAAGAATGAAAGCATTCCAAAGACATTGTTCCACCAGATGCCTAAACATTTTTTTTATAATATTTTCTCTGTTGTTTTCTAACAGCAGGATAAAATTTTATCGCCTGGTCAGCTCCATCAACACCCCCATGGTACTGTTGTAGTCCAGAACAACCTGTGGTTCAAAATGTCTTTCCCTCTTCTTGTTCTAGCCATAGCACTGGCGGCATTGTGTACAGTGCTCAAAAGGCACACATCTTTTTTGTTATGCCATCGCAGGGCCATATATTTTTCTTTTTGCCAGGCAACTATTTATCCAGTTTTCAGCTTTTGTTTGCTAAACATGGGTAACATTTCTCGAGGATTAGCTCTAACGGTGCCATAGGCATCAGTTTTATGCTTGATCAGGAACTCAAATAATTTAGGGGAGCTGTAAAAATTATCACACAATATCCTTGATTCAGCAATGGCTCCCTTAGTAAAAGCACAGATGATGTCGCCACTCCATAGCTGCTGAATCTGGGGCTAAATATTGTGCCTCTCCCAGTGCAAATGAGGGTGTTCCATATGTACCCTGTTGCTGATTCACACAGCATGAAGGACTTGACTCCAAATCTGGCCTTCTTAGATGCAATATATTGGATCCAGCTGAGCCTCCCCTTGTAGGCCATTAGACTTTCATCTATGCTTGCTTCTCTTTGGGGGATAGAGCTGTCTTTGAAGTTCTCCAACAATATCTGATACAACGCCTAGATTTTTTTCAGCTTGGGCGCAGGATGTGTGGTCTCATCAAATGTTTCATTATTTGAAAAATGTAGAAACTTGGTTATTAGGCAAAAACAGTACTCAGACATGACTGTTCCAAAAAAAGGGGTAGCGATCAGCCTATTAGTGGACCAATACCACTTCTGCAGGGGCTTCCCCACCACTCCCTGCAGAATAATTAGGCCCAGAAACAGCCAAATGTCCATTTCAGTGACAGGTTCCCATTTTCTGGTCCTGGAAAACCTTCTGGATGTGGCAGCTAACTGTTGCTCGGCGTACCTGTTGGTTTCCTCAACAACTTTTTGTATGGCTTTGTCATTCAGAAATAGCTCCAGGCACGCCAGGGGGTTGTGCTCCACCTCTACTTTCAGACCAGGCTCCCCAGTGAATGGGAATCTTGGGAGCACTGGCTGAAGCTGACTGATATCAATAGAGCACCAGATGTGGATGTCACTAACCTCAGTGTCCGAATCGCTGTCACTTTCTGTGTCCGATGACAGGTTTCCAGGGTAATCACTGTCACTTGACTCTACTTACGTTTCCAAGTCGCTCTCGCTGTCTGCAAGTTGTTCATATGCAGCTTGACTTAAGAGACGCCTTTTGAATGCCATGGCAGAGGTCAGGGCTGGCAGCAGGAAAAAACGTCAGAATCCAGGCAGAGGTCAGGGCAGGCGGCAGGCAGAGATGTCAGAATCCAGGCAGAGGTCAGGGCAGGCGGCAGGCAGAGAAATGGTCAAAAGATCAGGCAGAGGTCAGTAATCAAATGTATTGGCAGGTAGGCAGTGCACTGTAACAGTGTATCTCTCACTTCAACGGTCAGAAAGACACTGGCTACTTTGTATTGGATTCAATACAGTTATTTGTATTGAATCTGAAACAAAAAATTTAAATTTCCCGCTGGCTACGCCCACCGGCAACGCCCGCACGGACGTCACCAGGAACTCCTCCGGTGACTCATCAGTACAGAGAGGCTGTTGCAGGGGGAAGACAGGAGGAGAGGAGCCTGCAGGAAGATGTGATTGCTGAAGCAGGAAAATGCGATCGCTGAAGCAGAACGGAGGAGGACGCCGGCGGATAAGGTAAGACTTTATTTATCATTATTAACGCTGCTTTACCTACCCCGAGTGTGACTCAGGGTTACCACTTTTAGCAAGTTTTTTTCTACCTGCTGGACGGCTAGGGAGGTTAAGGGCCCTACATGCTCAGATAGCGAGACACGTTTAATTAGTCTTGTTTAAAACCGGTTGTAATGAGCTCCTTGGCTGGCAGATCCTTTTAGCCACCTCCTCTGGTTGTGGTTAAAGGCTGTTTAGAATTTGAGGTCAAGTCCATCCTGGACTCTAGGAGGTCAAGGGGCCGTCTTCAGTACCTAGTGAAACAGAAAGGATTTCGTCCAGAAGAAAACTCTAGGGAGCCCTTGGGGGGGGGGCACACTGTCACAATACCTTCCGGTTCCCACAGCGCTCCTTGATAAACAGTCCTGCTGACTCCCGTGCCTGTGTGCCCTGTTGACCTACCAAGTGCAGCACTCACTTTCAGTCTCCGGCTGACAGAGCATGCAGCACTTCCTGGTCTCACATATCTGTGGGCAGTCTTGCTCACAATGAAACAGCCCTTGGTGGAGGAGCTCCTTAAAGGAACAGAAGGAACAGAGGCTATTTTAACCTATGACTGCACCAGCTACCTTGATACTCTGCATTGTATCTTTGCTATTTCTGACCTCACCCGTGCCTGGAATCTGACCACGTCTATCTGCCACCTGCCCTGACTTGTGCCTGCACCCTGACCACATCACGTGGGTCTGCATGGGTCATTCACTTACCCAAGAGCTCTCAGGTAACAGTTCCTGGTGACTTTCCCCACAATCTGGGGAGCCGTGAGGGTCTCCGGCTGCAACCATTTCCTCACCAGATACACCATGTCAGGCATATATTTGGGTGACTTGTCAGGCTGGTAAGCCCTCTTATGTACCCACTGGGATTAAACAGCAGGAGTGACACCAAGTCACTAAAGGATCTCCGGTTTCAACTTGTCAAAGCTTTTGGCGTCCTCTGCTGTCAGGTCAAAATATGCCTTCTGGGCATCAACCATTAGGAAAGGTGGCACTAGACCAACCCACTGAGCTGGGGCCAGGTGTCCCTCTTTGCAGTCCTCTCAAATGTATTAAGGAAGGACTCCACATGATCATGTGGTGTCATCTTTTGCAGGAAATTGCTAGCTCAGATTGAGCTTCCAATGCCCATGGCAGTCAGGGACCTCTTTGGTAGATCTTTATCTAATAAAGCAGTAAACAAAGTCCCTATACATAAACAAAAGATGATAGCTTACTCCTATTTTTTCTTGAGCTCCTTCCCCTTGAAGTTTTGGGAAGCCACTGAGCTCCTAGCAGTCTGCGATTACAATTCTAAATAGAGCACTTTTGCTCTCTAAATAAGGGTTAAGACCTTAACATGGCTGGGATGTCAATGATCTCTCCTAACTCTTCCTTGGCTGGCTCCAGGACTCTTAAAACCAGCTTTTGCTAAAAAGCCAAATGTTCGGCAGACTACTACACACTTTCCTAGAGCCCTTAACACACAAAGCACCTTAGCCTGTGTACTATGAACACCTGGTCCAAGACCTTCCCAGCCAAGCAATAGGACACCCTTTCACAATATATGTGTATTTAGCATGTTTATGTTAGTTAGAACTTCTCCTTACTAGCTTGTATGAAGTGTCGTCCCGCATCGCTAATACATCTAGCTAATCCTAATGTGGACCTACTGTCTCATTACTGAGGTCTTACATTTAAGACCTCCCCCCAATAAACAGAACAAAAGGCAACCCTGAAAACGTGGATATCTACTTGAAAAACACTTAGGAATATGGAGCAACATAGAAAAAAAAACCATCATCAGGATTTTTATCCCCCCGACTAACTAACCTAGCAAGGCCCCAACAATGCAAAAGTTATGGATATAACTAACTGATCTACAGTAATTTATCAGCACATAATACATTTGCAGCAGACCTTAATACCAAGTATTTTCATGGGCATCCAGCAGAGCGAATTGTTACAATGTATTCTCCTGCATAACATGACTGCTAAAGCAGAAAAAAAGGAATCATACTTGCCCTAAATCCCGCAGATCCGTCGATCCATCAGCGGTTTTCTTCGATCAGGTCCCAAGCCATCCCAGAATCCTTCAGTCTCCTTCATACGTCACCCGAGCTTGCACTGCGCAGGCATGAGATCAGGTGACGTAGATTGAGGAATGCGGATCTCACTCCACATGCACGAGATCAGTATTTTTTTCCCTCTCGTTAAAGATAAGGCTTCTTTTGGCCAGCCAGAGCCTCCCAAGATGCATGACAAAGGAATCCTGGGAGGTTTTGAAAACCTTGAGTTTAGGTCTGCTGTAAAGTCTGTGCTTGCACGATGGTAGAGTGAGGATGCATGCTCCCAGGGCTCCGTCCCACTGACAAGATTTTTTTTTCAGTCTGGCAGCACAGTTGAGGATCGTTCAGAACATCAGACACATGTCCTAACGCAAGAAGACGTGTTTTGGTGACATTTGGATTTCTATATTAAGCAAACTGTGTCGGATTTTTACCCCTTTTTTTAGGGGGTCATCCCTGGCTGTCTGATGAGAAGTTAAAAGATGAACTTTTTATTGCCGCTTGTGTTCTTCCTACTTTAATATGGTTTAATATATTAGCCTAAATCTCGTTGGTGGGGTCCGACTCACCGCTGTTGGGCACCACCTTCCCAAGTAGGGATAACCCCCCTGGTTGGAGGGTTGATCTGCTGGTATTTTTTGCAGAGAGTATTTTGATATACTCACCTGTTTCACTTTGGTTCTTTACTGGGAATTTAGTTTTTTTTTTTTCTTTACCAGTAGAGGCTGTCTTTTTCTATTTAGTCATTTTTTTTATACCAATTACCCCCACCCCAGATCATGCACCTGTATCTATTGTACTTCCAATATCACCTGATGGACCCAAAACATATTTGTGGAAATTGAATGAATCGCTCTTGGAGTGACGGGTTGCGTGATAAAATTGTCAGATTTGCAATCCTTTTTTGATTTAAATACTACATTGGTGCCTAATCTGTCAATATGGCACATAAGTGTGATGTCTGAGGGCTTTTCATACAACAAGGTCAAAGAACAAAGAAAGAGGGAAGCTGGAATGAATCAATTATTCTTGGAACTCTGTGCCTTGGAGGTTTTAAACAAACGCCAACAAACTCTGGATACAGAACAGCGGATCGTACTTATTAGAGACAGAATTAAAGAATTATATCGCTTCAAAATGAAACATTTACTCACCATTACCATTACAACATTTACTCACTCAACATTCCAATACATGCAGTAAAGCACTGGCCAGGGAATTCAGAGAAAAAAGAGCGAAAACATTTATCCCGAGTATTATCTCAAAGACAGGGCAGCGGTCAACTACCACCCCAGAGAAAGCAGAGGCCTTTCGGTTCTTTTATGAAAAAGTATATAATTTAACTTGGGATCAAAGCCCTGAGTCAATCCCAGCTAAGTGGGATTCGATACGGGCATACCTACGTGATTGGGGTTTACCTTCCTTCCTTCCTTTTCTACAGCAGATGTAGAATCCCTGGGCTGCCAATTCCTGCCGATGAACTAGCTAATGCCATATCTATTGTGGCTACTGGGAAGGCGCCCAGGCCAGACGGCTTGACGCCTAAGTATTAAAAGTGTTTCCTACCTGTTTTATCCACTTATTTTTTTAAGGCGTTTAATGCCCCGACACAAGGGCTACATTTGCCCAGGGACACCCTTAGAGCCCATGTGTCATTTTTAAACCCGGGAAAGATTCAACTTTGTAGTAGTTATCGGCCAATCTCCCCAATTGTGATCTTAAATTGTTTAGTAGCATATTGGCCAACCAACTTACACCGTTTTTACGAAACATTATCCATTCGATTCAGAGGGGGTTTCTACCTGGACGCAAAGAGCAGAATAACACCATCAGAACCTTAAACTTGATTGAATTCACCCGCTCGAGCAATGTACCTATGATGCTTTTATCAGCAGATGCTGAAAAAGCTTTCAATAGTGTTGACTGGAACTTCCTATCAATGACATTGACGCATATTGGACTCCCTCCCCGTCTAATCCGATTGATGCTTTCCCTGTACTCTACCCCTTCAGCACAAATTAAAGTGAACAGATTTTCGATCCATAATGGAACCCTTCCTTCGGCATGTCAGGAAAAGCATTGATATCCAAGGGATGAAGGTACAAAGTATGGAGAATAAGGTAGCAGCATTTGCTGACGATCTGTAGTTTTACGTTACCACACCTAGGACATCCTTATCTAATCTGTTGGTGGAGATGGATACATAAGCACGTTTATCCAATTACAAAGTGAATCTCCAGAAATCAAAAGCTTTGTCGATTTCCCTTCCTCTAAAACTTATTGAGGGGATCTCACCCTATGTATCTGGGGACCAAATACTAGCTGACCTATCACTGGTAGTGAAGTTGAATTTTTTACCATTGTTAAATTAGTTCAGAAAGGATCTACAGCGATGAAGATAGCCCACCTTCTCCTGGTTCGGTAGGTGTAATATACTCAAGATGAATGTGATGCCATGTTTGTTGTATTTATTACAAAAGTTACCAGTGCACTTATCGCATCAGTTTTTATGTAAGTTTCGGTGTTTTGTCTGGGGAGGTGACTCTCCTAGCTTATATAAGGATATTCTTTGTTTGCCTAAGTTGCAATGGGAAGTTGCAAAGAGAAATGGCATTCCCTGATCAACTTCTTCTTAACCAAGAGGCAGTACACAATGCACAGATATAGACTGGTGTCGGCACAGGAAACAGAAACCATGGGTTCTAAATGAGGAAGCAATGTCCCCCATTTTATTAGCGCCTTGGTTGCTATTAGATTCACAGGCGGGTGGACCTAAACACCCTCATTGACCCAACGTTACTTATAGTCAAGAAGTATTTTAGGATCAAAGGCTTGCAGACCTACCCGTCCCCAATGACCCCCCTGATAGGCCATCCACGGTTTTCCCCAGGAATCTCTGATCCGCTGTTCTGTACTTGGAGGGAAAATGGAGTATTTGGAGCTCAGCACAGAAGGGGTATGGGATGGTCCCAAAAGAAAACATTACAGTCAGATCACTTTTGGCATAAAGCATCCATTAGTAACTCATACCATGAATTGAAATACAAAATGTTAACCAGGTGGTACAGAGTGCCAGCTCTACTGGCAAAATGTATCCCCAAACTGACATTAGATGTTAGAGATGCAAAAACAACTTTGGCAATTTGGTCCATATTTTCTGGGACTGTCCCTTGTTACCTCCCTTTTTGGTCACAGGTTGCAGTTAAAATAAAAGAACTATCGGATGTATCAATTCGTGATAAACCGGAGCTTGCACTGCTACATGTTTCCTCTCTCTCAAAAAAAAGGTATCATAACTCTTTACTAAAACATTTTTAAATGCTGCTAAAACTTGTATTCCAGCACTCTGAAACCAAACTTCCCCGCCCACTATCTCCCAGTGGTTTACACGAATTAACAAGATCATGACCATAGAACATCTTATGGCTGCATGGCAAAGTTTAATAAAACATGGTTTTACTGGTTTCAGTATACCACATCTACAGAGTATCTACTGACTGAGCTACTACTCAGTAACTGAATAAATAAATGCCTATTCCTTCCCCTCCCTTCCACCTGACCCCCCCCCCCCCCCTTTCCTTTTCTTCTTTTTTCTGTCAACTATCTATTCTTCTTCTTTTGTTTTAATTTCCATTTTCCTGACCTTTTTTTGGTTTTTGTAAAATTTTATGGTAACCGGTGTTTGCATAGATGGGAGACGTTTACCTCTCTCTATGACAGTCTGTTATTTTGAACCGATTGTTTTGGCCTAAGTTTTATTATTCTGCTACAATTTTATGCACCGAATGTTTTCTTTGTATGGTTACCTGGTTGCTAAATAAAAATGTAAATACAAAAAAAAAAATCTTGTGCGCAATAGCTAGCATGAACCTGCCAATATCAGCTGAAGAAAACTCCACTTAATCAGAAAGTCCACCCTCTCAAGGATAAAAGGCTAAATTGATGTATGGTAGGGGTTTGGGGATTTGGTATGGTAGAGGAAAAATTATTAATCATTAAGACTAGGCAACAGTTCTAGTATGAGATTAGTACGGATTAGTATTTATTTTTCTTGTTTAAAATGAAGCTTATATTGCACTGTTTAGAAACTGATTATGCATGAAAAACAAATACACATTAAGGAATGAAAGTTTTATCAGTTAAAACTTACAAAAGTTTAGCCACAGCCAGCGCTCTCTTGGGATCCGCAGTCCCCTGTACAAAAACAAAAAATAAGATTTTTCATTTATTCATCAAAATGTAGGGCACAGGATAACAGATACACAGAATATGCCGCAACCTAAATGACTAAGGCACTAAATCAAAACCCAACCAATATCTAAAAAGGTACAAAAACAAAAAAGCTAGCTCCCTGTCATCGCTATAACCTCTATTTGCTTTGCAGCTTAAGTTGTAGCAAACCAGAATGCATCAACAAAATAACAACCCAACCAAAAACAGCAAGCGTGTAGGTGTAGCTGTGTACCTAACCCCCACTCTCTCCAAAATAACATCTCCTGATAAAGCTGCCACTCAGTTCAACCACACTCTCTCTTTGGCTCTGGATAAAGTTGGCCCTGACCCTGACTCCCTCGTAAACCCCACACCTGCTCCCCGTACAACTATATTTCTTTGCCCAATACACAGCCACTACTTAAGAGAAAAAATTGTCAAAATCAGACATGATGTCTGCTCACCATGCTTCTCCAACCATATCAACCATATCTACCCTCTTCTCTCATCTCCATCTACCATCTTCTGCTTAACCAAATTCCCTCTGATCTACTCTGTGCCCACTACTCCACTCCCCTTATCCTGAAAAAACTCTCACTAGTCCTCTCCCTACCTTCTAGCTACTGTCCTATCTTTCCCATCCTTTAGGTTTCTAAAATTCTTGAGCACCTTGTCTTTAAATTGCTCACCAACTACCTAAACACCAACCCTCTCCTTGACCAATTCTAGTCTTTCTTTCGAGCTGCCCATTCCACTGTTTCTGAAACTCAAGCTGGGTAAAACATAACTTTTAACCTCACATTCCAAATCACCCCTAAAGTGTTTCTTACTGATATGACCAATTCTAGTCTTTCTTTCGAGCTGCCCATTCCACTGTTTCTGAAACTCAAGCTGGGTAAAACATAACTTATCACCCCCCCCCCCCCCAAATCCCAAGTCTCCCCCTGACATATTTCTAACTGTTAATAGCACAGCTATTCGTCCCTCCCTTCTTCAGGCACCTTGTCTTTGTGTCATCCTAATTTTGTCCCCCCCTCCATATTTAAAACATTTTCAAGTTCGGTTACTTTTACCTGCGCAACATTGCCAAAATCCACCCTAGCTGTCACCAGAGACCACCAAACTTCTTGTAAATGCTCTTATCTCTTGTCTGGGCTACTGTAACATCCTCCGCTCTGGTATTCTACTAACCCAACACTCTCCTCTACAATAAATCATCAATGCTGCAACCATACTCATCCATTCCACCCACCACTCCTCTTCCGTTGCCTCTTTGTAGATCTATTCACTGGCTTTCATTCTCTGGAATGATCTTCCATGTCCTATTTGTCTTGCTTCTACCTTCTGCCTTATTTAAAATTGCACTCAAAACCCATCTTTTTAAACTTGCCTACCAGTTTTTTTTGTTCTCCTAAACCCTCACTTTTTACCAACAATTCCATATCCCTCACTCCTAGTGTGTGCTCTCAAACTTCCTAGATTGCAAGCTCTGCTGGGCAGGGTCCTCTCCCCTCCTGTGTCACTGTGTCTGTAATTTGTAACTCCTATTTAATGTACAGCACTGCGTATTATGTTGGTGCTATATAAATAATGTTTATTAATAATAATCTAAAGGACTGCCAATTATGGAACTCTCTAAATTTAGCAAACGTTTAATGATGAACATTCTTACTCCGGACAGATGTCTAATAGCAAGTCATTGAAAAGCGTCCTCACCTTCCTTTTTATCTGCTCTGATAAGCCGAATTAAAGATGTTCACCTTATGGAACACTTGACCATGAGGTTATAGGATAGGCTAGACAAATTTAATCAGATTTGGGCCCCATGGGAGGACTATGTTGAGACGTGCAATGCACATCTCTCATGATTTAACTGCTAATTCCTCCTGGTTATACCTGGGAGGATTTCCCAGAAACTCACTAGATGGCTAAGACACAGGATGTCCCTCCCCCCTCATCCTATTTCTCCTCTTCATTCCATATTACCATGGTTGATTGTTACCCTTTTTATGGTTTATTTCTCGTCTCACTTGGTTCGAAAGGAATATATGTGATTTACATCTTCAGTACTGTTGTGAAGAGGTGTTCTCAATAATTACAAGTTTATTGAAAATATTTTCTGAAAGGATAATTACTTTGTTTACAACAGTAACATGTTTTTCATGCTAAATGCTATAGTCATTGTGCCGTGTTTAATGCAACCAGTCCTAATCCTCATTGTTCTTTTTTTATTCTCATCTTTTGTTAATTCCACCATGTTTTAGGTCCATTTACAAATTGTTCTCGCTGTTTTTCTTACGTATTTTTATGTTATAAAAAAAAAAGAAAAAAAAAAAAGAATAGGTTGTGGTCATGGTTACTGATATCAAAGGCAAAGGGGGGCAAGAATTAGATAGGTTGAAGGTGATTAGGTTGTGATCAGAAAGTCAGAAAGGGGAAATGGCGTTGTCAAGGTGGAGGAGATTGAAGAGTTTGGAAAATAGCGGGTCTGTGTGTCTGGCAATGTTCTGTGTGAGTCCCAAGGAAGAGGTGATGGAGAGCAGTTTGGCTGAGGAAGGATGGTTGGGGTCATCCACTGCAACATTAAAGTCACAGAGGATGAGGGTGGGCAGGTCATGGGAAAAAATGTGTGGTAGTCAGGAGGCAAAGTTATCAAAAAACTGTAAAAATGGGCTGGGGGGTAGACAACAGCAACAATGAGGGGTAGGGGGCAGAAAAGACGGACAAGAATGGACTTTGAAAGAAGTGAAAATGAGGGAGGATGGGGTAGGACTGACTCTGTATGTACAGTTGGGGGGAGAGAATGAGACCCACACCACCATCTACTCTGTTGCCAGGCCTAGGGGTATGTGTGAAGTACAGGCCTCCATAGAAGAATGCAGTAGAAGATAGAGTCTGAGGAAAAAAGGCAAGTGTCACGTTTGGGGAGACAGGGCCACTACGGCTTGCACAAAAGTAGTGTGAGCCCTGAGAAGGGCCAAGGTGCCAAGTCTAAGCGTCTTCTATAGAGCTTCTAGTGGCAAGGATGTTACACTGCTGGTTACCTCCAGGTTTTGGTCCTTGGGCACACCAGGGTGGGCAGGAGGATACACCAAATCACTAGGCAGAAGAATTGTCAAGGAAGGCCAGGGTCGAGGCAAGCAGCAAGCAGGAGAGGTCAGGTCACAAGCCAGGGGTCAAATACCAGGAATACAGGAAATAGAAACCAGTGACACAAGGGCCACTGCAGACACAGAGAACACACGAAATACTAGAAGCAACAGGAGGCACAGGTGACACGGGAATACCCACAGAGAGAGGAACACAGGCAACAATAGGTTAACACAGGAGCTGGATAGAGAAAACTCTGAATTAAGCAACAGGTGTACAGGAACTAGCTGAGCAAAGATAGGGGTTTGGCACAAGTGGAGACATGTTGCACGAATGCTGAGTGCGGTGTCTGAGCTAGCTTAATAGCAAGGGATGATTAAGAAGCTATTTCCTGATTGCCCAGCGACATGGGCGAAACTGATAAGACTTGGAAGAGCAGGTACGCCCAGGGTCAGACCTGCCTATATGCACAGGAGAGAGGAGCCTGCTCTTTAGTGAGGAAGAGGTGTGACACCAAGTTTCAGTGAGAGCCAGAATGTTTGGAGATTTTGAGAGGAGAAGGTTGTGGATAGAGGTTACTTTATTGCTAACAGATCTGGCATTCCCTAGACCACCAGAGAAAGGGGGTAAGAAACTCTTAGGTGGGGTAAATGGGAATGAGGTAAGTAGTAGTAGAGAGAAAATGTGCAGGAGTACAGACAAAGAAAGCAGGAGAATAAAGGAGCAGTCATATAAGAAGTTACCAGACTGGGGGGGAGGAGAGGGAATAGATCCTGCAAAGAGGGTACACTGTGAATGATACATTGTAATCTAGGATGGTAAATTAGGAGTACATTAGACAAGGTGGCAAACTTAAGTCCATGTGAATGGCAGCTGTAGTATGGGTTGTAGTGAGGCTTGTCAACTTTTTTTTAGATCCAGGTGTGGGATAGGATGAATCAGTAAGAGAGAAAATTTGGTAAAAAGGCAGTTCAGAATGACAGCAGCAAAAGTTGTGTTGGAGTCCAGGTGGATACTTAATAATGATTCATTCCAAAGGCATGAAATTGTGAATTGCAGAATGTAAAGGTGGTTTCAAATCAGGTATAGAGATTCCAGCTTTATGTGGGGGCTTAATGACCCATGACTTTGACTTACTCCATCATAGCTAAGATTTTATCTATCACTGTCAATGGATGTATTACAATCCTCATGGCTAGGAAATTATGCCTACAAACCTCATGGCTGGGAAATTATGCCTAAAATCACCAAACAAAATGTGTATACAATAGATGTACTGTAGCCAAAATTTTCTGTGGGGGAGAAAAAAATACAACCAGTTTTAACCCATTTAAACCAAAAGCATAAAAAACACTAGTTCCTGCAACAAGAATCTTACCATCTGAAAAACAACTCGACCTTTCTCTCTTTCACAGGTCTGAAAAACAACTCTCTCTGTAGGGGAGACATAATCCACAGTCTGAAGAACTTCTGAGGAAGGAGGAAAAAGGAATAAATGAAGAAAAGTGCTAATCAAGGATTCTTATAATTATAATAATTATATTATACATGCTTCTGTACATTTATATTACATGTTTAACTATTTTTTACAGATTTTTGTGGTTTGTGATTATAACCTATAACGTAAAATAAATTTCCATGCAAAAAAAAAAAAAAAAAAATGGAACACTTTTTGCATGGACAATTTGCACAGAATTAGAACGCTAGGGAGGATTAAAACAATATTACCTTTCAGGCAGTAACCTGAATTATTACCAACCAGTTTACTAGTCTGTTTAAACATTATTCGCATATCACCTATATAACAAATAAATATTCCTCCCTGTACCCCAGCACCAATATTAATAGAATGTATGATATTACTGTACATTATGACATCTGTTCCTTACCTTGATCAGACAAATATGACACAAACCATTATGTATGCATTACTGATATAATAAAAAAAACCCTTCCTTTACCCCAGTACTAATATCAATACAGTGTATTACATTATCGCACACTATGACTCAAGCATATACCGTATATACGGCGGTGTCCTTTTTACTGTGCACCTCTCTTTGAATCCCATAGTTTCCTCCTATTTTTTTGATCACTATAAGTAAGTACATTTTTTCTTACCCTGATTGGACAATTATGACAAAAATACACACTTTAAAACTACTTGGACATTCATTTATTGATGCATCTTTTATCTTATTTGTTTAACATACCATATTTTGGTGGTATTAGATCTACTCATTATGCATTATTACCCTGTTCTCTCATGTGGTTATATTTGCAAAATTTATATATGAGCTGATTGTTGGCCATATACTTTATGATTCTGCTATACCAACATTTTTTGTTAAATGGCCTCCTTAATATCTTTTGGAATTTCCACTGTTAATGTGACTTTTTCACCATTGGATCAATTCCTATATGTATGATTTGTTTTTCATAGCCTTCTGCTGCATGGCCGACAGGAGTTCTAACATTTCTAGGGCTACATTGGATAACGTTATATTGCACCTTATGTAAGTTACCGTACAATAATATTAAAAAAAAACAGTTTTGTAATAGTGAAACACAGGTACAGTGGAGCAATACAGTTTTTGTTTTACTTTGTAACTACCCTTTGCATAGTTACTATTTGTGATATTTAGATCACAACTATCAACTTCCATGAAATAATTTTAAGCAGTTAAGACAGGCATCTATGTTAAAAATAGTAATAAAAACATGCCCTTTCTAGACTGCTTGAAGTTGTACAGATGATACAATTTAGGGCAATATGTGGAGAAATGAAAAGATTGATTTTAGTACTTTCCTTTAAGCAGCTGAGGAATTTTGCTGATTCTTGTAGTTAATTATTTTTGTGCTTTTGTTATGTTTTATAGATGATTGAATTATGTTGAAACTAGTTGTACTCTTCTTATAAGTAAACTAACGTCCGCTTCCCCCCTTTTTGCCTTGGCCATATATCTGTTACTTTGACAAAAATATCTTGTTCTAATAGAACCACAAGGACATCTGTCATGTCTGCAAATTGTCTGTAGTCATGTGATCATGCACTGATCATGCCTTTGAACTGTTATATAAACTGTGTGCAAAAAAAAAAAGTTTTGAGAGTGATCTAACCACACATTAAGTTGCATGTGTTACTACAACAGTATTCCAGCGCTGTAAACAGAAGCTATTAGCAAGAGGGAAAAATTGATTTGGGATCAATAGGAGATTGCCTTAACATTTCCATAATATCACCTTCTGCAGTAATTCACGGGGAGGAACGCCCAAAAATAGTTTCTTTTTCTAGGAAGTTGGGTAGAAGGCAAAACCTGCATTTTATATTCATGAATGGTAGCTCATCTCCAAGCAGTTAGAACAGCCTTTCTCAACCTTTTAAACATGGGAGAACATTTGAAATTTCTTTCAGGTCTTCCAGGAACCCCTTCTAATATTATTATTTTTTTTCATATTAATAAACGGGATTTATATAGCGCCAACATATTACGAAGCACTGTTCATTACACAGGGGTTGCAAATGACAGGCTGATACAGACAGTAACACAGGAGGAGGATATAAATACTTTATCTACAGTTCAAAGTGTTCACTAGCATAGTGTTCACCTGGGAAGAATGCCTCTTACATCACTGGCTAGTGGGAATAATGTTACCCTTATAGCCAAAAAAAAAAACATTGGGGTCAGCTAAACTTACATGAGAAGAATAAATTGTTCAATGAAACCCTAAGGTTACACAGAACCTTAATTGAGGGTGGGGCGGTTAGACTATATATTAACCACAAGTGAAACTGAATTTCATATGAAAGGAAGCTCCAGATTGCTTTTCAGAGTCTGACAGAATAGCTGGTAATTTGACAAAATTATTTAAAAGAAACAGTGAAAGGCCAAGCAGAGCTCAACTGAATTCATACCAATGATTTACAGAGGTCATAAAACTGAGGCCCCCTCACTGCCCTGGTAGAGTGAATTGAAGCTCCAAACAAGAAATGGTCAAGGTAGTGGTCTTAGGAGTTACGAAAACAATTATATCTGAAACTGCACCATTCAAGCATAATATAGAAACTAAGTTATCGATAATTCAGAGAGAAGACTGGCATACCAAGGTTTTCCAGAACAGATTAGTACCAGAGTGAACCAGAGGAATTGTCTGAACTTGCTCCCCTTTGGGCATCAAAGAAAGCATTTGGATAAACTTTTCCAGACCATCAACCTTTTAGCTGCTGCCACCAATATCAGTTTTTGGAGTAAGCAAAAAGTCTGTCCTGACACCTAGCAGATGGGGGGGGCATTCAGATCAGTGTTCTCCCAAGAAATTTTTTTTAGCTGGGTGGAGAGAAGCTGTAGGTGGGTGTTCAAATAGTGGGCAAGGCAACAGAAGACATTCCATGTTTCCAATTGTTGTTTTTGTTGCCATTAAGAATCCAGTAATTCCTATATTTCTGCAAGCTTTCTACTGACCCCCATACTTTGTTCAAACGTTAAAATGCCCATTTCTTTTGTATGTCCCATTTTTCCATAAGCTTAGTGTTAAGCCCCAATTGTCCACTGTCCTGTATTGTGACTCTTTCTGCAGCTTTTTAGGAATCACCCAAAAACAGCCAGCTAAAAGGGGTTGCGTATAACACTGCAGACACTCAACTGGGAATTCACAGACATACCAGAAATACAGGGAATTAGAATAGAACATACCTTTGGCATTAGAATCCTATCCATGGATAGCAACCAAGACCTAGGCATACAAGCAGCCCAAGCCAGCACAAACATAGGTTTGACCCCATAAAGATCCATATTTGTTAATTCGTACAAATTAGGTGACAAAGTACAATAAACACAACACTCCATGACATTAAGTGTTATGGGAGTACCAGAAAGATAAACCACAACTAATATTCTCACCAATCTTTCACAAACAGGTTGTCCGGAGCTACAAACTAGCCTAGAAGATGCAAAAAGTAAATCTTTATGGACAGTAGGTGCACCTGTACTTCAAGTACAGGCCTGTTCCATGAAATGTAACTGGGATTAAGATCCCAACCAGGGCTCTATTTTCAAGGACAGAAGCAAAAAGTTCTAGACCAACATGATGCATCAGTAAACAATATGAATGAGCCAAAAAACCTTGCTGGACCTTACAAGGTCATGTAAAACCCACAAAACTCCCACAGTGCTAACAAACAAAAATTTGCAGGGTACTTTCACTTAATAGATGAAATAAAGACACACACAGGGAAAGGTATTTTTTATTCATGCCTATATGGAATCCATTGTTGAGGGAGGATCTGCCTATATCCATTCCTTAAGGAGGATACAGACAAGCCATGAAAGTAGAAATAGACCTAGGAACTAAAACCACTGAGAATACATCACTAGTGATAAGACCTAGGATTGTTCAATATTTAAATTTGTTAGTAAAAAAAAAAAAACTTTTAAACTTCTTTTTTCTTTTGGAAGAAGAGAATAGTAAAGATATACGTTTAGTTTGTCAGCTGGCAGGAAAGACTGAAGCGAATGCACAGTATACTCTTTCTAGTTAAAAAAAAGACCAAGAAGTATACAGATTTAAGAATTTGGTGAAGAGGAATTTTTGAAACTGCCATATGATTTAAAACTTATTTCATGGAAGAACTGATAGAATCTTGCAATTTAATGCGTGTAATTTAATACTTTCTACCAGCATCATAATGTTAGTGTTACTTTAATCAGAACAAATTATTTAAAAAATATATATTTTTAAGCTTACACTGGACGAAGTGAAGTATAGAAAAATGTGTTATCTAATGACCATCATTTCTAAATAAAAAGGCCCATAAAATATTATAGAATAAACATAAATTACAAGTATAAAGTGTGAGCAGGATGTACTGATTCTAACTCAAAAGTCCTAGATGTAAGAGCTGCAATGGTAAAACCCTGTGTCCAATAATGAACAAAAAATGCATGCTTCAATATTGAGTGTGCACGTATGTTGCAAAACAAAATTTTACCGGTGTATTTGGTGTAACTTCCATGTTTACAGTGTTTTAACAAACCTGTTAAAAGTGAAATTATTATTGATCTTACCATTTACAACTCGTTTACACTGCAACATTTTTATGTCAACCAGCTCCTAAGGGAAAGAGAAGTAAAAATAAATAAGACTCATGCATATACTTAGAAGGTGGGGGGGGGGGGGGGGCATTACTGTACAACCATATTGAAATACAATTAAGGACTCAGCATTCACTTAATTAGGATTCGCTTTTCTGGAAGAAAAATAACAAATGCACATGAGTTTTACAGATAAAGATTTTCAATGTTAATTTGTCGTTTCTTTCTCTTGCAGGAGGAAAGATTATCTACATAGATCATTCCAATTAGAAAATGTCTAGTGCACTTGGTTATAGCACAGCATAGGGATAACATCAAGAAAGTGTTTCATGAGGCTTAAAAAAAAAAAAAAAAACAGAATATTTAGTGAGAACAGTAGGTCATAGCATTGTGGTTTTCTTCCTTATTGTTCATATGAAGAAGAAAATAACAATTACAAATTAAGGTGGGAGTGTCACTGACATTGCAGTTCAAAAAGTCCTACAACAAAATACATTAGACAGAGACTCTGACTTCATAACCACAAATGGACAGGCCAACCAATGTTCAAGATAGCCTAGGTTAGTAAATTCTGCAATGATCAGTTCTAGAATACCACATTAATATAGGAGTTTTAGATGTTTTGTTTTTAAAAAGGTTAGTATTTTGTCACTGTATATATAAATTGTTGATGTTATGGGGCTTCCCTTCGGCAATGAAAAGAGGTGTAGCTTGGCTACACCAGGTATTTTTTTCAGACTCCCTGGCGACTGCATTTGCTGCTCGGTTCCCATTGCCTCACACATCCCCAAATAGGCCTATCTTCCTCTTCTAGGTGGGAATTAAAGTTGCAGTTTGTGCAGGTCCTGGCTCAGCACCACATCCTGTCTAGACACTTATTCAGTGCTCCTTATTCCTTAGTTTTCCCACATTTCCCTTGCACCTGCCCAGTGCTTTGTTCTTGACACCCCCCTTCTTGTTCCCACCCCCTTCTCTCTCAGCACAAGTGCACACCCTAGTAGCGTAAAGACTATTGTCTCTGACAGGACGTTCATTGTACTGTCACTAAATGTATAAAAGGGCTCAATTCATCTAATAAGAGGTCCATTTTAATAAATAATATCCACAATGCCATATTGTGTTTCTACAAGAGACACACTTCCGACATGACAAGCTGCCAAACTTTTGTAACAGACCGTTCCAATTGGCGTATCATAGCTCCTCCCTGGATTCCAAATCCAGAGGAGTGAGCATCCTCCTAGCGAGATCTGTCCTTTGGGAACTGCACTAACCTAAAACTGACCCAGAAGGTAGATTTATACTTCAAGGGAAAATAGCCTCTCAAGAATTTACATTCTTGAATGTTTACCTACCCAACGCTAATCAGACAACATTTCTGGATAATGTGCTGAACCTACTAAATGAATCTAAAAAGGGCACGATTATTATGGGAGGGGACTTTAATAATGTGCTGAACCCACAACTTGACTTGTCCAAGGAACATTCCTACACACCCTTCTTGTTCCATAAAAGAATTAGACCCTTCTCCATGATCACCAATTGGTGGAATATGGAGGATTCAACACCTTAGTACCAAGGACTACACTTTCTATTCTCCGGTCCACAAGTCCTACTCCAGAATAGATTTTTTTCTTATATCTCACAATTCGATACCACTGGTTCCATCTTCAAGAATTGGGACGATAGCTTTCTCTGACCATGCTCCCATAACTATCAAGGTTTCTGCTAAGCTTAATGTGACTAGAAGTAATACAAGATTTGCTGCTGGAAACGCCAGAGTTCTCAGATAGGCTAGAAGGTGAGCTTAAGTCCTTCTTTCAGCTGAATAAAGATTCCAAGAAAAATGTGTCCCATGTTTGAGAGGCCCATAAATGTTTTATACGAGGTCTGCTTATCCAACAGGGCAGCAGAAAAAGCAACGACTGGAAAAGTTAAATTCCCTTTTGATGGCATTACATCAACTGGAAACTCAACACAAGGCCCAGCATAGTGGCCCTTTAGAGGCTAAGTTACTGGATATCCACAAACAAATTAATGATCTGTACCATAGTAAAGCTAAATCCCACCTTCTCCACTGCAGAATGTATTATTATGAGCACACTGGTCACTGAGGGAACGCACTAGCTAGAGCTCTGAAGAAAAAAACAGGCCAAAATGCATATTCCCAGCGTTAAAGACTCGACAGATAAGCTTGTATTTGATGAATCAGACATTGCAAAGTCCTTCCATACCTTCTGCCATTGCCTTTATAATTTATATACGGCTGAAAGCAGGACTAACCAATATTGTACATTATTTAGAACAGTCTGAGCGTCCTAAAATACCAGCAGAATCCTGAGAAGCTTTGGACAAGCCAATCAATCTAGAGGAGCTTAAATAGACTATTGCCTGTGCAAGCTTCAGGTAAAGTGCCTGGACCAGATTGCTTTACCCTAAAATATTATAAAAAAATTTCGAGGTCCCAGACCCCCATTTTGTAGATATATATAATGCCATTCCTCAGGGTCATCTGCCGCTGTCTGACACTCTTTCAGAGCATATATCGTTTTTTTTTTAAAACCAGATAAAGACCCTCCATCTTGTTCCAGCCATCGTCCCATTTTACGGTTTTATTGTGATATAAAATTTTTAAAATCTATTTTAGCTTATGGACTGGCTCCTATATTTAGCAATGTTATTGGCTCAGACCAAAGTGGATTTCTCCCACATCGCGAAGCCAGGGACAATACGGTTAGATACCTGAACATTATCGACTATGCACACTCCCGGGGTGTTCCTCTGATGCTTTTGTCTATGGACGCTGAGAAAGTGTTCATCAGGGTTAGTTGGACCTTCCTTCAGGCGACCTTACAATATCTCGGACTCCCTGAGTGTATTCAGCAATGGATCAAGACTTTGTATAAGACTCCCAACAGCAAAATTTAGAATTAATGAAGAATTATCTGAGACCTTTTGCCCTCTCTCTCTCCCCTCCTTTTTATACTTACCATAGAACCCTTTATACGCCATGTGCGTTCTAACACTAATGTAAAAGGGATCAAGACAGGTAAAGTAGAACACAAAATTGCAGTCCGTGCAGATGATCTGCTCTTTTACCTGTCCTTTCTGCATATGTCAAGCAGATGTCAATTCTGAATCTGATGGCAGAACTCGAGCGCTACTCAGAGCTCTCTAATTATAAAATTAATTTTCAAAAGTCCGAAGCATTGAATGTCTCCATTCCGCAGCAATCCTATACTGATTTCTGGGAATTTTCCCTTTAAGTGGGCCTCTACTTCCCATTACTTACCTGGGCACCCAGATCCCAGCTCGTTTAACGAGGGTAGTGGGGCTAAATTTCCTTCCCCTCCTCAACAAAAGACGTAAAAGACCTCAATAAATGGAGGCAACAAACTTTCACCTGGTTTGGAAGGTGCAATATCCCTAAAATTAATGTCATGCCTAGACATTTTTACCTCTTACAAGCACTGCCAGTGTACTGGACTGGTGCACTAATGAACGCTCTAAACTATGGGTGAGGCTGGAAAACGAGATCTAAGAGGTACCTATAGATACGCTGGCCTGGTCTCCCGCTGTGGTTAAAGCTAAATTGGCTAAACATCCATTACGGTCATCTCAAAATACTTTCAGGCACACAAGGTCTCAGCATTCCCGTCTCCCCTATCCCCGATGCTGGGCCACATTGATTTCCCCTCTAGAATTTCGAACCTGGTTTTTCAATCCTGTCGCTCTAAAGGAGTTTATAGAGCTACACACTTTACGGGTGGGGATACATGGTCCTCTTTACTAGAGTTAAAAGTTGATCGAGACCTACCAGCCCTGAATGCTTGGCGTGCAATCCAACTTGACCATTTCCTTGAATCCCTCTCCCCCAGTTCAGTTTAGCCGCCTGCTCCTGCCTTTGGAATCCCATTGTGTTTCTCAAATGGGTTTACAAGGCACCTTATCATATGCGTACCATAGTCCCATTTCTATGCTGACAGAAGACATGTCACCTTTTGTGAAGGGATGGGAGGAGGAATTAGGTATTACATTCACAGATCAGCAACAAGAGATAATGCTGCATTTTGGCCATAAGACCTTAACTTGTAATAAGTATCAGGAAATCAATTACAAACTGATACTAGATGGTATAGGACACTGGTAAAGTTGCAAAGATCTATCCTCAAGTAGATGAGCAGTGTTGGAGATGCAAGGCTGGCCCCAGGTACTCTACTGCATATATTTTGGGATTGTCCGAGGCTCCCCCCTTTTTGGGAACCAGTTGCAAAACTTAAACATGACCTTACATCAATAGATATAGGAGGCAAGCCTGAGCTGGGGTTGTTACATGTGTCCAACATATCAAGAAAATGATACAAATCTTCATTGCTGGGGCATTTATTGAATGCCACCAAAGCCTGCATCCCCCCATGTTGGAAAAGTGAAACACCATCAGTTGGTCAGTGGTTGGGGAGGGTGAAAGACATATATCGAATAAAAGATTTAATGTCCACAAAGTCAGGGTCATCTGAAAAATTTACCTGAACCCGTCACTATTGGATCCAGTTTATTACTACTCCTTATTTTATAGCTCTATCGACACACTTGTTGTCAGCCCAGTTGTTTTTTTTTTTTATTTTGAATCTTTAACTAATTGATGTGTCTTGTCAGGTCTTATAAGATTTGTGGGTTCATTGTACTGGTGCTATACCTTTCCCCCCTTCCCCCCTCTTCTCTCATCTTTGTCCCTTCCTTTTCCATTCTTCTCATCTACATCCCCTTTTATAGATCCCTTTTATGGTTGTTTTGTACTAAAAATTAGTTAAAAGGTTTTCTGGGATGTTCCGGGTACATTGGTAAATGACAAATGAATCTGGTCTTTACTGTATTTAAGGGATCCTTTTGCCTTGAAGGTGTTATTAGTTGTTCAATTGTCTTTTTTTTTCCTGCGCGATTAAAAGGGATACAAAATTTAAAAAAAAAAAAAAAATAAAAGGCTAGAATTTTTTCAGTATGCAAGCTTTTATCCATATATGACAACAGTGGAACATTTATTAAAGGGTCAGTCACCAGTGGAGGGTGGATTGAAGATAGCTGGTGGGGGGAGGGTTATAAATAAAAATAAGGAGTTTCCCCATGTTACACTGTACTAAAAAAAAAAAAGACTGTTGGTAAATGCAGCAATTGTTTACAAAGTCTGTTTATCCATGCTAGAAGTCTGGAAAAACAAAATAGGGGAGTTGGAAGTCTTTGTGAATGAAAAGCATTATAACATAGTTGGTATTGCTGAACCCTGGCTTTGTTTTTTACAAGAAAGAATATTGTCCTCAAAGAACACAGAACAGAAATGGGAGGGAATGTTTCAAGTCTGTGCTACACAAACACACTGCTAAATATTCCCATGTGGAAGTTTAAAAAGATAAAATTAAAACCTATGTGGCTCACAGCTAATGTAAAAAAAAGCCATAAAGAATCAGAATAGGGCATTTCAAAAAAAAAAAAACGAAGGATCACCTTCATCGTTTGAAAATTATAAAGAATATAACAAAAGACGTAAAAAGGTGATTCAAATGTGCAAAACGTCAAAATGAAAGATAGAAAGTATGGGAATCCCTCCCAAATGTTTAAATATATCAATCGCAAAAAGATCAGATCCGAGCATGTAGGCCCCCTTAAAGGATGTCTCTGGGTTGGTAACGAACACTTTTTTAGCTCTGTTTCCACACAGGAAAATGCTAGAGCTCAAATCCAAATTGCCAATAGCAATGACATAGCCTCAAACGAGTCACAATGGCTCAAAATTGATATGATTGAGAGCCAGTTGGACAAAATTAAGGTTGACAAAGCACCAGGATGTGAATAACATCTATGTGTCCTCAAAGAGCTCGCCCAGCAAAAGCGAAACTGAAATTATCTACCATAGAAGACATACAAGGTAGGCAAAGCTTAGATAATGGCAATGATATAACAGATGTGTTGACACCAGATCTAATTGATACATATCCTACCTCGGATCAACCTGTATCCGATACAACACTTAAAGATGTGCTTGTCTCTCTAAGAAGCTCATTGCACAATAACTTTTTAAGTCTATTTGAACAACTCAAGGGGGATCCGCAAGAAGTAGGTGACAAGAGTCAGTCATATTGAAAATGAAATAGAAGAGTATGCCTTAGCACACACAGAGCTAGTGAATTCTCATAATGAGATTCACGAAAATCTTCAACAAGTCCCAACTGAAACTTGCAGACCTAGAAGATAGGTCTCGCAGGAATAAAATCAAATTTAGGGGCATTTCTGAAAATATCCCTGCAACAGAATTGACTGCTTATTAACAACTGTTGATTTCTATAGTGATCCCAAACACAGCAGCTTATCATTGATCAGAGTCACAGGCTACCTACCAACCAGCAGACCTACCTGAAAAGGTACCCAGAGATGTCTTAGCTTGTATGTATTGTCCTCACTCAAGAGCAACTAATGGCTTTTTCTAGGAAAAATCCAACATTACCAGATGCATTTGCACACATTAACCTATTTGCTGACCTGTCTCAAATGACAATTATGACCAGAAGGAAGATTCTACCTATTACTCAAGCACCAGTCTATGCTGCAGTCTTTTCCAATAGCAACCCTCGCTCAACCTCGGGAGACTGGTTGTGTCTCCCAGGACTCTCCCAGCACACTTGGTTTGCAAAAGGATGGTGTCTGGAGATGGGACCGGGCTGTCTGCCTGCCTCATGAATGCAGAGTACAGAGCCACAAGTGCAAGGTAAGAAATGTCAGGAAATCCAAAAACTAGCCGAGGTCAAACACACGGGAAATCAGTCCATGGAGCAAAGTACAAAAGGCAAAGGCAAAAACAGAGTTGGGGGTCACAAGCAGAGGTCGGTCCAGGCAGACATCAAATGGATAGTCAGAAACAGGCGCAGGTCAGTAACAAGAGAAAACTCACAAAACAATCCAACACAGGTAAGCCCAGCAGACGCTAGAACAGGCACCTCTGACTGGGAGAGGCTATAAAGCCCCAGCAGCCAATGACAGGCAGGAACAGGAACTACTCTGCTAATCAGCAGCACACAACTCAATTCCCTTCAGCTGTGCGGCTTCAGTGCACAGGAAGCTGAGGGAAAACCTCAGCTACAGGGATGTTGCAACCTACAGGTCACTGATCCCTCAACCCCAGTGCTACCGCAAGTGCAGCCACCAGAGGTAATAGGCTGTGCACGCCCTCCGGCGGTGAGGTATCACCTGGGATCTTACGACCAGAGAGCGCGTCCTAACAGAAAGTTTAAGGAAACCTTTAATTGAAGAGGCCAAATATAAAAAAGAAGAACTATGAAAAGGTCTGAAGGAACATTTTGTCCTCATTAACACCTCACAGAGTCAATTATTTTGCTATTAATGTTAGATAATAATAAAATAACGCAAACTTTGGGAGGTAAGGACAGGGAGGTGGAGGATGTTCTAGAAGACTTTGAAATGAACAGATTCTATGTATTGTGACAGATAATGCTTCTAATATGTTAAGCCCAATTGAGAAAATCAATAAAGTAGATGAAGAAAGTGACAGACAGATATTGAAGGAAGACAGTTCTGGAAGTATTGGAGAAAGTGAAAGGGAAGAGAATAGTGACATTTTGCATAACATTGTTGAAGAAGCATCTAAGCGTACTACTATTCAACATAAACGTTGTGCTGTTCATACTCTGCAACTTGCAATAAGAGATCGATTGAAAGATTGTCGTGCAGCTACTCTAATTGGCAAATTGGGGCAAGTAACTGTTGCAGCCAGGTCCCCTAAAACAGAAACCATTTTGAACAGACGTGCTGGAGAAAGAGCCATTTTGGATCAAACAACACGCTGGGGGAAGCACTTATTTTATGGTAAAGCATTTGGTTGAGCGTTTCTTGAAGAACTGGACAATGAAAATTTGTATTAACTGAAAGCCAGAGAACACAAGTAAAAGCACTGGAAAATCTACTTTCTAACCCCTTTACTGTCACCAAGAGTTTGCAATCTGAAGATTTAACACCTCATAAATTCTTCTTGAAATGGAAGAGCTTGATATATTGCCTGAACAAAAGTGGAGGGTTTATTAGCTGATGACATTGTATCTTCAATGAAGAAAAGAGAGAATCTCTTACAGGAAAATCAAATCTTGTTAGCTGCTATTTATGTTGATCTAATGAGCCGAATTTTGTTGAGCGATGACCAGACTGATACGGCAAATAAGGCCCTCTATGATGTACCCCGTTTCCCCGAAAATAAGACAGTGTCTTATGTTATTTTTTGCTCCAAAAAAAGCACAAACTTATTTTTTCATGAACACCAATTACCATTTAATCCTAAATAAAAAAAAAAAAATCAAGATTTATTCAAATACCGTCATGTCATTATCTTATGGAACATCATTATAACCCTCCAAACCTTGAATTCTATCTTGAATTTCTTGTGACTCCATTTCCTTTAGAACGATTGGCCCCGATTTTTTTATATAATGTAGCTTATTTTCAGGGTAGGGCTTATATTTCGAGCATCCTCAGAACTACCAAAAATCATGCTAGGGCTTATTTTCGATTTCTATTTTTCTGTAGAAGCCATCCTTGTTTATCCCAAGATTATTAGTGATTTGGCTAGAACCATAAGAGCAATGCCACCCACCCAAGTTAGTGTTAAAAGACTATTTTCAGCTCTAAAAAAAAAAAATCAGGTCAAATTTAAGAGCTATGAAAGAAGATCTGGGTGAAGCAATTCTGTTTCTTAGAACAAACACTACATTGAGTTAGTTTTGGATTGCATTTAACAGCTATTCTACTCTACAACTTTATTCCAAGTTTAATAGATAAACTGTTTTAGGTTTTCCAGCTTTTATTTTTGTTCATGTAGTTAAGCTTTGTTTTTGTTTCAAAACTACCAAAGAATGTGGTTCATATTTTTAAACTGGTAAAGTTCTTTATAGCTACTTCATAAAAAAACAATAAACAAAACAAAATACATTAGCATATTACAGGGTTTCTCATTTTATCTTCACACTTTTGCAACCAAACTTCACAAAAAAATTTAGACCCACTAATTATTCATAAATCAATACATTTATTATAATTATTTTAATAATGAATTTAATATAACACAATATTTGTACCATAAGTTTTTTCTAGAAACATTAAATAAAAATATGTAATAATTAAATGATTTATTAATAAATAATGCTTTCTTATGCATTTATGTAAAAAATTAAACATTTTTGTATAATAATTTGAGCAATCCTGCTCACTTATTGTTAAAAATACATTATTGATGCTTTCTAAAAAAGCACCCAAATTAATTAGCCTATTTCTACTTACTACTTCTTTCCATTTGGAGAACCTGCTCTCAACAGGATTAAGAAATGGAGAGTATGGTGGTAAAATTAGTTTGTGTCCTTACTTTCAACCAAGCTCTTTACCTGGCTAGTTTTATTTAAAAAAAAGGGGGGGGGGCATTATCCATATTTAGAATAGCATGCTGAATATTTTTTCACTAAAAACATTCAAATCCTTGTCCAAAAAATTGAAGAATGCTTCATGATTAAATGATTGTGCTTGTGACTTAAAGTGGAGGGCCCCTTTTTTTGTCTCACACAACAAATTGAATAATTTCTGAAACGTACTCCAGCCACAACATACACCGCCCTTTCCCCAATAGTAAATCTTGCCCTTTTGGTTCTCATTGACATGTTAAAACCTACTTCATCAAGAAAGTAGATGTTTTTTTCCATCTCCCTTTGCAATGAGATAAAGAATTTGTTAGCATCTCCCTTTGCAATGAGATAAAGATTTTGTTAGCAAAGCTAAGCCTTTCTTGAAAAGAGTGCGAATCATTGTGCCTTGCAGGAATGAATGAAGTTCTTTTTAATGACCATTGGAATTTATCAATTCATCTATCTATTGTTGAAATAGATACATCAATTCCAAATTTGGCAAGTAATCGATCCTTCATTTCCCTGAGGCTTATTCCACAATGTTCGGCGATTAACTTGGGTAAATCCTCTTTATGGACTTCATCCATCATTGAATTTTTCAGACCTCCTCTAGGTAATTTTTCCACTCTACTGGAAGATTCAAAGATCTTAATAATTTTGGCTATGGTTGTACGATTACAACCCAAAACCATTGCTATCTGGGAGGCATCACTTCCATTCAGATAACGGTCTACCATTCTTTGACGTTCTACATTACTGAATTCTCTGGCCATAAGGGTAAGTGCAATACTAAATATAAAGCTAATAACTCTGAGGATAAAAATGAATAATATTGTTATCTTAAAAGTATAAATCCCTTAAATAAAGCTAATTTTAAAATTATATAAAGCAAAAAACATATAGGATTGACAAATCATCATAATTAATATATTTTTATTAATGCTTCTCGAGAAAAACTTCTATGGTAAAAATATTGTGGTATATTTAATTTTATGTATATGCATTGATTTGAAGTTTAAAAGCAAAAAAGTGAAGATAGTCGGAAAATCGGAGGTACCAAAAACTGAATAGTCGGAGTCAAAGGATTTATCTACCAACTACACAGCCCTAGTTGTCGATCGATAAACCCAGTGGTAATGTGCCTTTCTCTATACCCCCGAATTCTTCAGTTGCAGTATGATTCTGCAGGTTGAGATTATACTCCAATCCAAGTATTACACGATTTAATCAACACCATCAAAACATCCAACAACTGACTTTCAAACATTGGGACGTGCCTATAGGAGATCCCAACATCTGCCAACATCTGGGAACGAAACCTTTGATTACCTATAGAAAAACAGGATCCCTTAAAGATTCTCTAGTCCACAGCCATCACATTACTAATTTAGACATTGAACGCTATCCCAGACCCCATGGATCACATCCACGTGGGATTTTAAAAAACTCCAGCTTAGAACTTCCCAATGGCTTTACGCTTAAACTTATTATGTAGACTGTTCATCATCAGGAATTATTTACATCATTCTATGCTCATGTGGTCAGTTCTATGTAGGCAAAACAAGAAGACCACTGAAAAAAACATTATTTATGAGCATGTATAATCTATCAAAAATGGTAAATTGGTTACACCTATCAGTTTCCATGTTGGTACGACACACAGTTTTGACACAAATTGTATCAAATTTGCAGCATTGGAAAGAATCAATCCTAACCGGAGAGGTGGAGATTTCGATAAGATTCTCTTACATGAAACAAAATGGATATTCACACTTAAAGCAAATCATTTTCCAGGTTTAAATGAAATCTTTAGTTTCAAACCATTTTTACACTCCTGATAAGGACCTCTTCTCTCTCTCTCCCATATGAAGAAGATGATTCCAAATTTAAGGTATATGATGTTTACCAGATTGTGATTTGTATCATATGTCTGTTTAATATTAACTCACCAACCTAACAATAACTTACTATTTAATGGATACCAATGTTTGCAATGCCTTTCTGAATTGTTCGTAAATAATATCAAAACAATGTTAATTATAGGTATTTTTACATGCCTGTTCGAACATGTAATAACATTTTTTGGCCATGATGCACAACTATGCATTTAGTTAAACCATTTGTGTCAAAAGAAAAAAAACATTGTAATCTTAATTGATTTTGTGAATGTGCAAACAACTATATACAGAACATAATATTATAGCTTTTTTCTCTATTTACAATTATATATGAATATCAAAATATGATTGCTGTAACAGTCACCACATATGTAATATATCTGGCATAACATGTACTCTATTACCCCTATGGCTGATATCTCCTTCCTCTTGTCTCTATTTTTTCCCCTCCATATCAATATATGCAGTTCCCAAATTGCGGGAACAGGAGCATCAGCCTTATTACTGATGCACCTATTGCTGGTGGGGCGATTCTCATCCTGAGCTTTACCCACCCATCAAATCCCCGCATGAGTCCGTCCTATTGGACGAACTCACGCTGCCCTCATATATGTTTCTAGCATGCTGGGCAGGCAGTGAGCCGACCCGCATACCACACCCCATCAGAGAGGCAGATCCGAGGGATGCCTCTGCTCTGATGGACGGACTACAAACGCCCTGACTTATGTCAGCTGTGTGCACCAGGCTTAGATGGATTTTCGGAGTCCCGTCCTCCATACCTTTTAGGGAGGACGCCTCCGGGACTCCCCCTGCCACTCGTCAACAACACAGCGTGGTCACACAGACCGCGCCGCTGTAGGAAATACTGACTTTTTTTTTATTTTAATCTCCAAGAAGAAACTGCACTTTGCGCCCTATGTATCTGCTTATATAAAGTATAACAACATATCTGTGCAATCTTACTTTTCACAGGTCACCCCCCATGGGTTGGTCCCTGAACACTTCCTATTCATAGGATTGAAAACCCTTTTCTCATTTAGAACCATCCAAGTATTTTTCTTGCTTTGATCCATAACCACATTTGACTCTCTACTAGGGATAAGCGAACACCTGGAAGTTCGGGTTCGCCGGGTTCAGCCGAACTTCGGCTCAAAGTTCGGGTTCGGAACCCGAACTTGACCCCGACCCAGAACCTGAACCCCATTAAAGTCTATAAGGACCTGAACTTTGGGGCACTAAAATGCCTGTAAAATAGTCATAGTAAGGGCTAGAGGGCTGCAAAAGGAAGCAAAATGGGGGTAAGAGCAGGAGAATTGCCCTGCAAAAAATTTTGGATAGGGAAATGATAGTGGTGCTCTTCCGCAGAGCGACTCACCCGTGCGTGCTGCAGCTGAAACTCTACTATCTCCTGCTGCTGCTCGCACAGTGTCTCCAGCATGTGCAAGGTGGAGTTCCACCCTGTGGGTACATCACATGAGGCGATGAGCGGGAAGGCCAAAGTTACGCTGCAGCGCAGACAGGCGAGCAGCAGCAGGGTGAGAACGCCGAAAGGGCGCACTAATGACTCGCACTTTATGCAGCAGCTCTGAAATATTGGGGTAATTTTTCAGGAACCTCTGCACCACCAAATTCAACACATGCACCAGGCAAGGTGCATGTGTTGTGCATCAAACCGGCTAGGCCCAGAGCTGCTACAAGATTTCGCCTGTTATCGCACACCACCAGGCCGGGCTTGAGGCTCAGTGGCACCAACCACTCATCGGTCTGTTGTTCCATGCCTGTCAACAGCTCCTGCGCGGTGTGGGGTTTTCCCCCCAAACAGATGAGTTTAAAAAGAGCCTACTGTCGTTTCCCCTCAGCTGTGCTGAAGTTGGTGGTGAAGGTGTTACGCTCACCGGATGAGGTGGTAGAGGAGGAAGCGGAGTAGGAGGAGGAGGCAACTGGAGGCAAAGAGAAACGTCCTGCAATCCTCGATGCGCCAAACTGCTATCTGCCTCAGGCCCAGCGGCCACTGCATTTACCCAGTGTGCAGTTAGGGAGATATAACGACCCTGCACGTGCTTACTGGTCCACGTATCCGTAGGTATGTGGACCTTGCCACAGATGGTGTTGCGCAGTGCACACCTAATTTTGTCGGCCACTTGGTTGTGCAGGGAAGGGATGGCTCGCCTGGAAAAGTAGTGGCGGCTAGGAACCACGTACTGTGGGACAGCCACCGCCATAAGGTTTTTAAGTCTCTGTCTCCACCAGATGGAATTACAGCATTTCAAAGGCCAGGAATTTTAAAATGCTGGCATTCAGGGCCAGGGATCGCGGGTGGGTAGGGGGTACTTCCTCCTTCTCTCCAGTGTTTGGGAGATGGACAGCTGAATGCTTCCATGGGACAGTGTGGAGATGCTTGGTGACGGTGGAGGTGGCGTTGCTGCCACATCCTCTGTTTGCGGGGTGGCAGGTGCCACTGTCACTCCAGAGGGGGAGGAAGAGGCCGAGACTGCAGCAGAAGAGGGAGCAGGAGGAGCCCGAGATCTTTCGTGGTTTTTGAGGTGTTTACTCCACTGCAGCTCGTGCTTTGCATTTAGATGCCTGGTCATGCAGGTGGTGCTCAGGTTTAGAACATTTATGCGTCGCTTCAGGCTCTGATTGCACAGCGTGCAAACCACTGGCGTCTTGTCGTCAGCACATTGTCTGAAGAACTGTCACGTCAGGGAACTCCTTGAAGCTGGTTTTGGTGTGCTCAGTCCCTGGGTGCGGTGGACAGTAGCAGGCGTACTGGCTAGGAGACGGCCACTCTGGTTTTGCACCCTGCTCCCTCTTTTGCAGCTGCAGCTGGTGCTGTGTGACCACCACCTCTTCCTCCCAACTGCACACGTCACTCGCATGACACGCATGGCACCTGTGTTTCGTCATCATCAGAGACGTGCTGCGGTGGTCCTGCCTTGTCCACATCCTGAAACATAAGTGGTTGGGCATCGGTGCACTCAATCTCTTCCACTTTGGGGCAGGGCTATGTGGACGGCCCACTGAAACCCTGCCAGCAGAGACATCAAAAAGTATAAGAGACCGCTGCATGACTTGGGGCTCAGACTGCTTGGCTGATTTGCAAGGGGGTGAGGTGAAAGACAGATGCCCATGGCCTGCAGGTGCCAACTCTGCGCTTTCAGCAGGGGACTGGGTGGGAGACAATGTGAAGGAACTGGAGGCACTGTCAGCCACCCAATCAACGACCACCTTCACTTGTTCTGGCCTCACCATTCGTACACCTGTATTTGGGCCTACAAAATAATGCTGGACGTTCTGTCGGAAGGTGTTTCAATTGGCGTGTAGCTTGCACAGATCGACCACGTGCTCTCCCTTCAATAGGAGCTCCACCTACACCAGCAGCACCACGACCAGGGCCACGTGCCTTATGCGATGCTCTCCTCATTCTTTGAGGTCACCCACTGAACTAACAGACTGATTAACTATATTTATTTCCCTGTCAGGTATGCAATGCAGGTGTACCTCACACCAAGAATGGGAATATGTCACCCACCGAACTAACAGACAGATTATTTATTATATTTTTGTGTCAGAGGTACAAAGATGGTGCATTGCACCCACAAGAAATTGCTATAGGTCACCCACAGAATTAACAGCCCGATTATTTAATATATTTCTTTGTCAGGGGTTCAAAGCTGGTGTATAGCACCCACAAAAATTCACTATAGGTCACCAACAGAACAAATAGCCAGATGAGATCCTTAACACTGTCCCTCACTTCAGCTGCCTGCTTCTTGTCCCTGCACTACTCAGAGCTGATGGGCAGCGCTACACGTGATCCAGCTTTAATAGAGGCTGGGTCACATGATGCACTGGCCAATCACAGCCATGCCATTACTAGGCATGGCTGTGATGGCTTCTAAGTGCCCACAGCTTAAAAGCTTGTAGATTGGCTGCCATGCAGCCTTTCAACGAGCTTTATTAAATGCCCGAACATCGAACTCGAGCCCAAACTTTTCTGGCAAAGTTCGGGTCCGGGTACCCAAAATCGTAAAGTTCGGTACAGTTCAGGTTCGCTCAACACTACTCTCTACCAATATTTTGATACATGTACTACTGCTATTTGGGTATATATATTTATATATCCAGAATTTTCAGTCACTATTAGTCTAAATGTTTCACGATTATCACTTTTTGACATATTACCTATATACTATTTTACTATGTACTCACCAATATATCATTACCTGTACTTACTGAATGCATTTTTATATATATATATATACACATACATATACACACACACACACACACACACATATATATATCAGACACTGCGTCATACGCACAACACACCTGAAAAAGCCCACACTGGGCTAAACGCGTCGGGTATTTGACTTACGTATACGACATAATTAGCAAGGGTTTTTAGATTCTGATTAGAAGTCGAATGTCTAGTGCCCCAAAAGTTTTAAGGTCATACCAAACTGTTTGAATTTCTTTTGAATTGTACTACTTGATTTTATTACTAATACAATTGAAAGCATTTGCCTACAAAAACCCTACTTTTTGTGTTACTGGTTCATTTTATTATCCTTAGGGTTGGCACCTGGGCTAGATTAAAGGCTAGATTAAAGGCATACATTCATTAGATTTTCATCAGATAAGCATTTTATGATTCTGTTTTCATTTTTCCAATCTAATGCCTGGCTTGTTTGAATGTACAATTTTACCATTTTTTTGTATTATGCCCCAACAGTTCAAAGCTGTGTATTTTAATCCAACCCCCATGTTCCATGTTTTATTAGTGTAATCCCTTGTAGTACTGTAATATTGTGATCAATGTGTCTTAACAAATTTGGCTTAGTTCACATTAGCAGTAAAAAAAAAAATAAAAATAAAAATGCCCCTCTTGAGTGACCACTTCTTGGCAACTGCTAGGAACCTGAGATTGGTAACCTGTGATACCTGCTAGGCACCTGAGATTGGTAACTAGTGATAACTGCTAGGCACCTGAGATTGGTAACAAGCAGTGATAACTGCTAGGCACCTGAGATTGGTAACAAGCAGTAAGTGCTGGGCTTTTCAGGCCTAGCAGTTTTTCAACCAGCAGTGGTTCCTAGGTGAGAGGAAAGTGAGGGGTAAACGCAGCAAATGCAAACTTACTGCCAACGTGAATTCAGCCTACCTTCAGATGTCACCTCCTAGCGCTATACCTAGGTAACACAAAGAGCATCATGCATGTGATCGCAAATAGGGACAGGACAGCCAGTGTCCTTCTGTCATCACTTCCTGTGAAATTTATCCACCCGCAGTATGATAGCTGTGTTTGTGTAAAGTCTGCAGCCTAACAACTCATTGTGTTCAATCCTTTAGATCTCCTAAATTGTTGGTTATAATTACCTAAAATTTTTAGGGTACACAAGGGACTCTCATAGCTACTAATAACCAACATTTCTTTTTTAAGTTCAAGAATTTCAAAATATGGGGATCACGAGTTTTAAAACTTGTGGAAATTGTAGATTTGGGTTGCTGCACCTAGGAGCCCAAAATTGAAAATGCAAATTTACGACCTCCAGGGCCACTTACATAGCAAGAAGCGCTTCATTTCTTCGCCACAAGACTATAGAAAAGGTGTCATCCTTTTGTACTTTAATTCATTCTATATGCTGAAATGCAACAGTGTGGCATTATTTCCAATACCTGCCTAGGGCCTACATATTAGATAGCATAGACTTCTACTAAAGCACAGGGTCACAAATCTCGCAAGTCCTGGGGATCTGTGCCATCTTCAGGATCAATCACCTTGCACTCCCCTACTGTCACCACCAACTCAGCTTGAGGATCCCAAGTCTCTGCTCACTTCCGGGTCCAGGTCATATCACTATCTGTGGCCCCTTTATTTCAGAGGACTAGAGTGTTCCACAGAAAAACTCCCATCTGCTGGAAGGCATGTGAACAACACCGAAGAATGTCTTATAACCAGCACTCCCTCTGCTGGTGGGTTAGGAGTCTGTGGCTCACATCACTCCTAATTATCACAGAACATCACCTTTATAAGGAAGTGGCTGGCAACAGGAAGTTGCCTGGACAAGGATTTCTTTTTGGTTCTGCTCCCAGGTTCCCGCTGTTCCAAGTTGTCTTTTCCTGATTTGCTTGTGTAACGACCCAGGCTTGACCTCTTACTAATCCTGATTGCTGCCTGCCCTGACCTTTAGCTTGTCTGTCTCTTGTACTGGAACCACGCTTTGTTCCGGCTAGTCAGCAGTCACCTGCCATGGCGAACACAGGGGCTGCAACTGGGGAGCAGGTTGCAGCCCAACATCCTCACATTTAGAGAAGCTGTTGCTTCTGACTCTGCACCCCGTACACATATCTACCCACTGGGCTGGTGACAGAGGGTCCACCACCCTGCCCTGTGGAGCAGTGACACTCAGAAAAAAAAGTTTAGACCACAAAAACAGCGGATACTTTTTGAGAGGTTGGGAGTTACAAAAGATCTCTCTACAAAAGTCAGGAGGAAAAGTCTAAAGTCTATTAGCAATCAGAGCCAGGAGTCCCACACAACCTCTCTCTTGATTGCACTTGCTGTGGCAAGTGTTCTGTACACATGTGGGTGCAGAACACTTGCCCCAGCTTAATTCCCCTGAATACACCAGCATGGGTTCAGAACACATGCCAATGATTCACTGGGGACTCAGGAGCAGTGTCCTGCCACGAACCCTCTCTTGACTGGCTGAGAAAAGGCAAACCCTGATGACTGCTCAAGTAGTCATCAAAGAAGACTATCCACAAGCGTGCAAAATAAAGGGAAGACTAGAGTTTAGATTTAATGTTTTTACAACTAGCTTCCACCTGGGGCTAGATTACCGCTACCCTTCCAGATGGTATGAAGTGTCTGCCACTAGCATGAACCTTTATTTCCCAAAAATCTTTGCAGCATCTTGACAGGGTATTCTGAAAAAAAAGCCCCTAAAGTAGTTACACAGTAGTGTAATTAAAGTTTCATTTATTCTTTAGTTCACCAAATGCCAATTTTAAAGGCAAATGCAAGATTTACCTGAACTAAAACACAATTATCCAATAAAAAGTCTGATAAAGTTCCACTCAATTTAAATGGTATCTAACCCAAAAGCAAATTTTAAATTTGCAGTTTACTAGACCTTAGATGTGGCATTTGTTTTGGTTTTATCAAATATAAAATGTACTCAAAATACAACTCCTGATAGCTGGACTGAAATAAAAAAGGAGATTATCTTCTTTCTGTAAACTACTAATCCCCCCAAACGCATGTTATGGAGATAAAAAAGAAAAAAATAAGGCTCTGTACATGGATATTCTGCATAGGTAAGAATAAAAAAGCCCAAGCTAAAAAGTATGTTATTCACATGATTACCAGGTGAAAATAAAGGGAATCAAAGCATTAAAATAGAAAATTAAAAAAAACAAAAACGCAGCCACCACATCCAAGGACTACTGAGATGCAATATTTTAAATCTTTTGTTTTTGGGTTTAGATATGCTTTAAGTAAGTGTTTTTTGTACGAGTTATCTTACCTCACAGTATACAATGTCTGCACCATAATCTAAAGCAAGGAGGCGCATTGGCAAAGTTCCTACTCGAACCATAGGAGCCAAGATGATTTTGTCGGAAAAGGAAAGGCCCATGATGTTGACAACAGTACAGATCACCTAGAGAACAAAATAATATAAATAAAATTGAAAAATAAGCAACAATTCGTACAATCAGTAATATTGCATAATATGAAAATTATATACACAGCTTTTTTGTAAGGCAAAATTTCCAAAAATACTGATCCAACCTGTATGGCCTACGGTTTATGACCTCCCTATAACCAATAAGAACCTTTCCGATATCATTGGTGGACCAATTGTCTCCAGTATTAACAGTCCTACATCAAATGCTAGTATATTTATTGATGACTACTTGCACCCCACAGGTTAACTGACTTCCCTCATACATCAGAGACACTATACTTATGCTTCAGATTATTAACCATACAAACATAGCCCACTACCCCAGACTCCACTAGTCACTATAGATGGTGAAGCGATATATTGCTGCATTCCTCAACTTTGAGATAGAGATGGTAGCTAAATTTCTTTATGAACAAGACTCTTGGCCTCGGAGTACTTTTATTCTGACCATATTGAAATTTCTTCTCACAACACACAACTTTAATATTTCTCTCCCCCTACAGATACAGGCATAGCTGGGGTAAATCATATAAAATGTACTTATTATTTAAAGGCACTCTGCAAAACATATTTATATTGAAATCCCTAAGCAGTCAACAATATTTTTTCAGTTCAGAGTGCCCGCCCAAAACATTTAATCAGAAGCATCCCTATAGGACGATATGCATTAGACATAATTGTTCAGATTTTACCTGTTCAATTAGAAGTTAATGACTTATATGACTGAATACAGCAACAAGGCTAGAGTAATCTTTAATGAAACGGGCATATACAAGAGCATTGAAAGGTGATAGAAACCATCTAAGTTTTCAAGCAAAAAAGTGAAATCTCAAGATTAGCAGCTGTAACTCTCTGAACAGAGTACAGAGTGGCTGTTTGTTCCCAGCTGTGAAACATTAATAATATTAAAGCTGGCGATTAGAGGTAGGAGGGGTCATGGATAAAGTCAGACAGCACAGGTGATAGGTGTTTGTGTGTAAATAAAGGCTGCATGCCATTCTATAGCCTTACAACCCATTTAAACCAATGGTTGCAACAATTTCAAATTTTCAGGGTGCACAGGGACACAGGGCTATGGAGGGGGTGCGAGCCCTGAGAAGGACCAAGGCGCAGAGTCTAAGCCGTAACTAGGTTTTCTCCAGAGGCTCTGATGGTAAGGATGTTGCGCTGCTGGTTACAGCCAGGTTGCGGTCCTTGGGCACACCAAGGTGGGCAAGCACAGTACCAAATCACCAGGCAGGAGGATAGTCAAGGAAAGCCAGGGTCAAGACAGGCAGCAAGCAAGAGAGGTCAGGTCATACGTCAGGGGTTAATAGCCAGGGGTCCAGGAGTCAGACAACAATGACACAGGGGCCACTGCGGGCACAGGGAACACTGGAGGAAATACTGGAAACAGCAGGAGGCACACGAGAAGCAGGGATATCCACAGGCAGACAGGAACACAGGAACAGCACAGGGAAGTTGGCTGGGAACCAACAGACTGGACAACGAGGGGTTAACACAAGAGCTGGACACAGTAAACACTGAATTAAGCAGCAGGTGTACAGGAACTAGTTTAATGAACTAAGGGCTCGGCACAATGGAGACACAACTTGTTGCATGAACACAAAATGGAGTCCGAGAGCTAGCTAAAATAGCCAGGGCTGGTTAAAAAGCTATTTTCTGATTGGCCAGCAGCATGGACGGAGTTGATAAAAAACTGCCCGCATGCGCAGGGGAGAGATGCCTGTGCTTTAGTGAGGCATAGGTAAGTGTGACACTCAGTTACTAGGGACCAAAATGTAAGCCCTCTCAGCTTTTAAGAATATTATGATATGGGAGTCATAAGTTTAAAAACACAACATTGGGAATGCAGTTTCAAAAGCAAGTGCACCTAGGAGCCCCTAAAAAAAATGCAAATTGGGGACCCCAAGGCCACTTACATAGCAAGAAGCATTGGGGTAGGTTCCACAAATTCAAACCTACCTTTCATAAAACTGTCATACTATGCAACCCTGTCTGTTTTTATTTCAATCCCAATTTCTCTAGAATGGTGGCGTGTACGAAAGTGGGGTAACACCTTTGGCTAACACTCCCTAAAATTTCATTACTATATCATTAGAACATTAAAAATTCCACCCATCAAAACACACTGCCCTGTTACACATTGCTGCCAACTTTTAACACCTAAATCCTCTCTGGAATTGGAAGTAAGTGGTGTAAAATGCTCAAAATGTAGGTGCAAGTGGGGAACATTTGTGGCTAACATCCCATAAAAAATCATCACTATGTTATCATTAGAACATAAAAAATCCTGCCCATCCAAACCAAATTGTACTCTTCCAGTACCTAAACCCCAGTCATGTTTAACAGGGAGTTGCATTTTTATGGGTAGATTTTTTTATGTTGTAATGATGCCATTGGGATGAAAGTTTGGGAGATGTTAGCCACAAGTATCCCCCACTTGCACCTATATTTTGGTTTACCTTCACCTCTCCATTCTAGAGAAATTAAGGTTCAAGATAGAGAAGTGGACGCTTATGCGGAACAGGGCAGCTCATTTTAATAGGTAGAGTTTTTATGCTTTAATGATGCCATGCTAATGAAAATTTAGCGAGGGTTTTTACAAATGACCCCCACATTTTCTGTTTCCTACACTTCCCTATTCCAGAAATATTGGAGTTCAAATTAGAGCATCAAACATGGAAGCAAATTATGCCAGTTATAGTTTTATGAAACGTAGGTGTAAATTTTGGTGTCCCACCTCAATGGTCCATGGTTTGTAAGTGGCCCTGGGGGTCCCCAATTTGCATTTTCAATTTTGGGCTACTAGACGCACTTGCTTTTGAAACAGAAACCCAATGTTACATTTTCATAAGTTTTTAAAGTTGTGACCCCCATATCTAGAAATTGTGTATACCCTCATACCCTTAAATTCATTACAACCAACAGTTTGGGAGATTATGAAGGTTTGAGCACAGCGAGCGGTTAGACTGCAGAATATGACAAGCTGCCTTTACACATGCAACTATCACTCACTATCATTTCACAAGGTGTTTTTTGTTTTGTTTTTTTAAATATAATACAATGAAGATGAGAGAAAAAAAAAGGAAAGGCTTTTGTGGCTAATATCGATGCAGATAAAAACATACATTTTTTTGGATTTATATACAATTAATTACATACAAAGAATTTTTTAGAACTACACAAAGGTTGTCAAGGCTCATTTCAAACACAACTTATGGCCCAATTTCAAATGTCATACACTGTTGTAGATAAAGGGGTGGGTAACAAGAGGTGTTCCTATCTTTTGTACTTAGTGGTATTCTAAAATTGCCAAGCCTTGGTTATATAGTAATTTTGTAGGGTGAAAGGACAGACAGACTTTTGGAGGCAAAATTAGAAGTAAATATTATTTTAATAATGTATAGTATACTTATATACTTTAGACAGATCAAACAGGTTGAGACACAAAAAAAAAAAGTACCCGACGCATTTTGCCCCTAGGTTTCCTCAGGGGAGAATGGAAATTGGAGAACAGCTTGAAAACTGAAGTTATATATTACAGTAATAGAAAGTAGATAAAAAGCATCTGCAGGGTTTCCAAGCCAACTTATTCCAATTAGGGGAAGGCGGGTTATGTATGATAGCAAAATAACACGCTTATCTACGCCGGGGCCTCGACAACTTTACTTCCACAACCATCACTGACAAACTCTCATGAGCTCAACCATCTCCACCAAGTAACCATCTTTTTGGGAAGTTATATGGTGCTTTGCAACTTCCTTAGAAAATTTTCATCTACTTAACACTCTTTAGAGTCCATTGATTTGAATTGATACATACTTTCCTGACCTCGATGTGTTTATTTAAATCAGCATACCTTCAATATCTATTCCATAATTGCTGATCTAAGATAAGAACACCCAGGAATGTAATTTTCTTAAGTGTCCTATCCTACTCTACATACATATTCTGTTCTGGGTTGCTAAGAGCATTATATTGCTATCATACATAACCTCCCTTCCCCTGATTGGAATAAGTTGGCTTGAAAACCCTGCAGATGCTTTTATCTACTCTATTACTACGATTACTGTAATATATAACTTCATTTTTCAAGCTGTTCTCCAATCTCCATTCTCCCTCAGGAAGCCTAAGGGTGAAACGCGTCGGGTACGTGAGACCTCATTGAAACCTATGTTAAGATTATACTTGAAATCTGTAAATTGTATATAAGTAATCGCATATAAATATTTTTTTGTGTCACCATCAATTTGATTTGTCTAAAGTATAGTATACTATAAAATTATTAAAATAATAATATTTACTTCTATTTTTCCCTCCAAAAGCCTGTCTATCCTTTCACCCTACAAAGTTGTCATACGCTGTTATCGTATAGTGAAGCTCCATCTTCTTTCCAGACACGTTACGCAGGCTTCCTCAGAAGATATGGGGATTCACACTAATAATACTTTAAACATACAGAAATCAGTTCTTAATCATGATATGAACTACTTTAGCTTCAATACATTATAAAATATAATAGCTTGTAGTGTGATGGTATAACTAATAATTTCATATATCCATGGATGTGTAAAAACTGGTTCA
This sequence comes from Pyxicephalus adspersus, assembly GCF_032062135.1. Taxonomy (NCBI): domain Eukaryota; kingdom Metazoa; phylum Chordata; class Amphibia; order Anura; family Pyxicephalidae; genus Pyxicephalus; species Pyxicephalus adspersus. Next base: position 30,991,000 of record NC_092866.1, read on the forward strand.
AAAGGTAAGAAAGGTTTAAGAAAATAAAGGTTTTTCTGTTTTCGTGTAAGTATTGTGTGTTTGTAATCAGGATATAATGTGGGATTATGATGCATCTACTCCAATTGATTCCAATCTGACTGTAGTATATACAAATATACATACAAATCTGTAAAACAATTTTTTTTTTTTTGGTAAATATCTATATAATACATCTACACTAGTATATAACCAGTATACCCGTATCTAATACGCAGATGTATGTATAACGTACTTATATCATTCATAGGGTTGCGTTGTTATTTCTAATATTGGCCAATCTGGTGTGTTCCTATTGACCAGTTTGTAATTTCTAAAAGATAATACACAAAGCTATATTAAGGCCATCTTCTAAAGAAATGTTAGAAGTCTTTAATTAACAAATACTCATTTTTCTTACAAGGGTGGATATGTTTCCATGTGTGGGGAAAAAAAAAACAATTTGCAAAATTAAAATTAGGAATAGTTGGTAAAGAGGATTTCTGTCTATTCTGGGATAATTCTATCCTCAAAACCTCCAGTTCAACAAACTTGTAATTCCCTCTTTGAATATATCCTCACAAAAAAATCTTTACCTTTAAAGTACAAATACTACCTTCAAACCCAGGGAGTTGCGATGTGCATAAGATGTCCACCTTCCTATGCAAACATCTATTTAGGCGACTGGAAATCAAAATGTTCTTTAACCCCAAACTTCTACCATACCAGCCCTATATCGGGACATGGAAGTATGAAAGCCTGAAACATCCCTTAACTACAGATAAATTTCCACAATTCATACCACAGCTGGTGGCAACATCAACACCACCTCTATTCAGAAAAGAAACTACTGGCAATACAATTTTGCATGACCCCTCAAAAGGAATATCCCTTTTAGTCAGTACCTCCGGCTTAGACCCACCTGTACTGACCCTAAGGATTTCAAAACAGAAGCAAAAGCCCTTCAGGAAAGACTCCTGCAAAGGTGTTATAGCAAAAAACTCTTTAAAAGGGCATATCAAAAAGTTAAAACCTTTGATTGTCAAACCTTAATCTCACAACAGAAATCCAAACCTTGAACAAGGATCATCAAAACTTTCAGTAACCAACATAAAGAAGTAGAGAATATACTACCCAAACATTGGAAATTCTATTATCAGATTCTAAAACTTCTAATTCATTACCAACATCCTAGAATTTTCTTACAGAAAATCCCCCTCTCAAGGATTCCTTGGTTTATCGTGATTATCCTGTCAACCCATGTAGTATAACCGAGGAACAAACCCCAAGGACATTTAGGGGTGTAAAATGTTCGCAATGCCCCTGGCTAAACAAACAAAAAATACTTATACTTCTGAACAAATACACAAAATACAACATCACGTAGGCTGCTCCACAACTGGAGTAGTTTATCTCATTACATGCAAATGTGGTTACTTTTGTTGGAAAAACTGAGAGCATTCTGAAAGGATATACGGATTTGTATATTGCATAAATACCGGGAAAATAATTACGCCTATTAGTTATGTGGGCACTAAACATAATTTTGATAGTACAGTTATATCCTTTACGGCATTAGAAAAAATCTCCTTGAACCCCAGAGGTGACAGACAAGATCCTACAAAAAACTGAAACAAAGTAGATATTTTCACTCAATGCCCTAGTACCCCCTGGCCTCAATGACATGATGTCTTAAATCCTTCCTATAACGTAGGATACAGTAAGAACCCTTTTTATCGAGTCTGGGACTATTCAGGGTAGATCACCAAGCTCCAAAGAGATAGGAATGCTTTTGTGTCATCTTCTCAACTCTTTAAACATTTATTCATTCTGTAACATCACACTAATACAATGTATCCACATCCACTCCTTCCTGGTACTGGATTTATTGTAATACCTATATGTATCCAATAATGCTACATACTATATCTTATGAAATTGATATAGGTGAAATTTGTATGTGTTTATAATGTTACATAATATATCCTGATATCAATATGGGTTTTAAATTACTGTAGTAATTTGTTTGTGACAAGCTTTATACATAACAGGGAGAATGCTAACTCCATGCAAGGTATTGCATGTATATCTTACTACATTTCACTTAATGAAACGTCCTGCAACATTATTTTCCCCCTATTACATTGTATTGTAATGAAATTATGATACCTTACATTGGAATTAATCTCCACTATGTGTACAACAATGTTTTATGTATGCTATGCTATATGATGTAACTATTCATTGAACCAATTTAATATATATTGTCTCTTATATGATGTAACCACTTATGGAACCAAGTTAATACACAAAGTCTCCTATTTACAAAGGGCAACACAAAATATGAAAAAAATGTTAAGGACATCTTTTCATTGAATTCATGTGTTAACACCCAGTATTCAATCACTGATTAAGTAGTTCTTTTACATGTCAACATTTTACTACTTTGACAATGATTCTTTTTTTTAACCCTTCTCTACAGCCCCCCCCCCCCCCCCATGCAGCGCCCTACGAGGGACAAGGGTGCCCACTAAACTTGGCACCTTAGCCATGACTGCACAGCTGTACCTAGAAGCATGTCACAAACCGAGGGGGGATCCCCATCTCCTATGTCAATCAGGTGAGAGCGCTCGAGGGAGACGAACAAAAATAAATCTAACACCCATAGGAGGATCTGGGAGGCACCCATACCAACGTGACCCTCCTCCAACTACCGCGCACACAAGGTCAACTCTATGGTAAATGGATGCAAGGAGGCAAACCATTATCCAACCTAGCTTCAAAGATCTCTCTGCACATGCGAGAATCCTCATGCATGCGCACAAATATGTACATGAGTATAAGGGCAGAAGCCAGTAATACATCTGGCTTTAAAATCCAAATAGAACATGTGCAATTCGGAACGCCTGTGCAATACCTTTATTAGAAGCAGTTTTAACCATTTTAAAAGGCGGACTGTCTGCAGTGTCAGTTGCGGCAGGCTGCAGACATCCTGCTGTCCCTACATATCACCAACGGTTAATGTGAGTACCTATCTTCTCCATTGTAGAAGGTAATTCCAATGGATACATATTAGACTCAATACTTCCCCTTATATATCCATAGGATACAGCTAGACAGAAATCCTCCTTACCAACTACTCATTTAAATTTTGCAATACAGTTTCATTTTTTCCGCATATGGAAACATATCAACCCTTGCCAAAAAAAGGGAGTATGTTAATTATATAAGACTTCCAACATAAATTTATCTTTAGGAGATGGCCTTAAAATATCTGTGTAATATCTTTTAGAAATTATAAACTAGGCAGGAGAGAAATGGTTGATTTGTAGAAGGTAGAAGGGGGCCCTTCCGGAATCTTACAATCTGTTAGGCAATGTCTTTGACCGAGGACCAGAAAGGTTGAAAAGCGGGGCAGTCCCAAAATGTATGTAGGAAGGATCCAATCGATCCGATACCTCCAGTATACGTTTGTGAAGTTTCTCTGGGTGAGGTACCATCGGTGGAGAATTTTGAAGTTGGATTCCTGAAATCTTTTGCTTATGATTACTTTAAGGGTCCATTTCAGGATTTTTAGTTTCTGGTCCTCTGTCAAAAAGATCCCCAAATCCTTTTCCTATTCCGAAAAGTAGGATGGGAAAGCTGGTGGGTGGGAATCTTGTAAAAGGGTATTTAGTGTAGATAAGGCATGATGGATACACCCTTTACCCACGCACAGCCACTAAAGCGGAGTAATAGGTCTGTCAAATAGTTCCAGAGGTGCTAGGGATCCGAGATAGTGGGAGAGCTGTGCTGCCCTCCAATAATCCAATCCAAAATTCTGAGACGCTGAAGTCAGCTCTGCTCTCCCAACTCACTTCGGTGAGGTAAGGAAATTAGATGCTGTAGAAATCCCCCTTGTGTGCAACTTAGCGAAAATGTGGTCCTCCAATCCCAGTGGAAAAGCTGAGTTTCCAAGAATGGGAAATAGCGGGGATAGAGAAGGCGAAAGGCCTAGTTTATGGAGGTATCAAGAGCATAGTTCCAAAGTGTATCCCAGTGTGGGGTGTGCTTTAAGTTAGGAGCAGCGGAGACCTGCAGCCATGGTAAAGAACACAAAGGGAGGGGGAGAAGCATTGTTCTAACATCACTCATTGTTTGGACCTGCCATTGGGACACCAATCCACAATTGTGGCTAAGTGAGCTGTTATATAATATTGAAAAAAATTGGGCACTCCCCCCCCCCCCCCCCCCCCCCCCCCTCCAGCTTTGGCCTTACAGTTGCGATCTACTGATTCTGGGGGTTTTATTGAGCCAGATGAAGCTAAATATTTTAGCAGAGAGGATAGTAAAGAACAAGCTAGTTACCTTAATGGAAAGAGTTTGAAATATATATAAGAACCTGGGGAGGACATTCATTTTTATTATATGGATACGTCCCATCCAGGGAAAGGCTTTCTGGTCCCCCTTGTGAAGGTCTTTTTGGAGGGAGTTGAAAAGGGGTAAATAGGTATTGGAGAACAGGGACAGGTTCCGGGTTATTTTGATTCCCAAATATTGAAGTGAGTGAGGCTCCCAGCTAATGGCGAATGAACGCTTAAGGTGGTCAGATTGTGAGCTGAAGAGGGAGATGTTGAGGGCATCTGACTAAGAAACATCTTAAAATTTGATAAGGAACAGTACTCTTCTGGGGCACTAAGCAAATTGGGGAGCAAGGTGATGCGATTTGAGATTGCAAACAGGAAATAGTCAGCATATGCCGCAATTTTTTGGGTCGTGGGAACCAACCATTAACCCCTCTATGTTCTGCGAGGCCCTAATTGTGCGGAGTAGGAGTACAAGGGTTAAAATGAAAATCAGTGGCGACCGTGGCAGCCCTGGCGCTTGCAATTTGAGATCTGGAAGGAAGTAGAGTTTATCCCATTCACCCATAAGGGGACAGCAGGGCACGAGTACATGGCTCGAATCCATGACACCATGTTGGGGCCCAAATCTGATGTGTAGAAGTGTTTGGCCCATAAACTGCCACCCAAAATGTTCAAAGGCCTTCTCTGTGTTGGTGGACAGTAACATGAGTGGTATCCTTTTAGTCTGAGCGTGATGAATCCAATTAAGCACTCTCGTAGTGTTGTCCCCAGCCTCCCTGCTGGGCATAAAATCAGTTTGGTCATAAGGGACAAATCCATCTACTACTCTGAGCAATCTTGATTCCAGGCTCTTTGTGAACAGTTTCAAGTCTTGGTTCAGCAAAGAAATAGATAGCTGGCGCAAGGGGTCTTTACCTTCTTTGGGGATGACCGTAATGGTAGCCCGCAGGGAGTCCAGGGAGAAACCGGAGCCCTCTGTTATGGAGTTGTATGCTGTAATAAAAAGTGAGTTCAGGGAGTCGTGGAAAATTTTGTAGTCCCTCGGGGCCGGGTGTTTTACCCATGGAAGTGCTTTTAATACCATTCTGGAGCTCTTCTGCAGTAGTTGGGGCCTCTAGTGTCTCCCTAGTGTCCGTAGGAATGGTTGGCATTCATAAGTTGGTTAGATATCTTTTGATGGTTTCCAATCCGTCCGTGTTTTGGGAAGGTATGTAGGAGCCCGTGACATTGTAGAGACCAACATGAAAGTTAGGGAAGGAGTGCGCAATGTCATCAGTACGAAAGAGTTTAAGACAATCTCTTTCAGAAACAAAAGGGACAAAGGAATGGGCCTTTTGTTCATGAAAAGCGTTTGCCAACATTCGGCTGCTCTTGTTGCCGAGATCATTAAAAGGCTCTGCTGTATTTATTAAAAGACACCTTGGTTTTAAACCTGTATAACCGCGCCAATTGTTCACATAAGGCCTGCATTTCTTTGCCCTTATCCAAGTCCCTGGAGGCTTTGTGGGTGGTTTCTAGAGTACCTATACATGTCAGGAGTTTCCCAATCTCCTGCTCACGTGCCTTTTTAATTCTTGCTCCATGTTTATTATATATGCCTTCAACTACCGCTTTGCGAGTCCCCCAAACCAATAAGGGATTACTGTCAGGGGTGTTGTTGGTCTGGAAGAAGTACTTCAGTTCTGTCGAGACCTCAGCAGTAACCGTTGCTTCCTGGAGAAGAGACTCATTCAGCCCCTAGTTCCATGACTTAGGGGTTAAGTGAGATAACTCAATGGATAATAGGATCGGAGCAGGTGATTGATTCAATAGAACAATGGCGTACCCTGTGTAATTCAGAGTGAGGCAGCCAGAAATGGTCTATTCTGGACTATGAACGTGGAACAGAGCGTATACTACCGTCCGGCGGGATTGAATAGTCTCCAAACATCCATTAACTGTTGTTGAGCTGAGTTTGGGCTAGGGATCTGTAAGCTTGTTTGCAAGTATGCGGTGAGAGTTTGCCAGATCAGTGGGATGAGTTTAGTTCTGGATCAGGACTCTTTAAAATTATCTAGAGTATCTAGCAGAGAACAAAGTCAGGACGCCTGTCCGGTGTTGGGGAGGTAGACCACAGCAAATGTGATAAGATTTCCTTCCATAACCCCCATAACAAACAAATCTGCCTTCTGGGCAACAGACCATCTCTTTCAATTCCCAACTGAGTGAGGCTGAAATTAAAATGGTAACACTTTACTGAGGCTTCTTATGTCAGTAATGTTCAATTGAATTTTCGGTTTACGTTCAGTTTTGTAACCAATTTTTTGGCATTACTTTCGTCCCCTATTTTTCTCCTATACCCCCTCCATTCCCCTCCCTACAGTCTTCACCCTGCCCCAATATGCAATGGTATTTTGTTTGAAAAACTGACACGTGTTAGAATTGGGAGAGCAGTTGTGGTAAGCCAAGGGGAATTTGTGGTTCAAAAGTTTTGGAATGGAATCGTGGAGAAAGTGGGTCTCCTGTATGAAGGCTACCTGGGCCTGTTGTCTGTGTAGCTCCGTTAGTAGGACAGCATTTTTCAGGGGTGTTTAGCCCCTTAACATAATAAGAGATAATTTTGAGCATGCTCACGTTTAGTTAGCAAGTTAGAAAGATTATTCCCCTTCTGATCACTCATGTGCCATTCAAATTCCCTTTCTGATCACTCATGTGCCCGTCAAATTCCCCTTCTGATCACTCTGTGTCATTCAAATTCCCCTTCTGATCACTCATGTGCCATTCAAATTCCCCTTCTGATCACTCTGTGTCATTCAAATTCCCCTTCTGATCACTCTGTGTCATTCAAATTCCCCTTCTGATCACTCTGTGTCATTGATATTCCCCTTCTGATCACTCTGTGTCATTCAAATTCCCCTTCTGATCACTCTGTGTCATTCAAATTCCCCTTCTGATCACTCTGTGCTTTTTTTCCACTGTACGGCAGTTAGGACAGGGAACAGCAGGGGGCGCTGTGCCGGCTTCTTTCGCTCTGCACTGCAGCCAGGAGGAAACACGCTGCTGCCAGAGAGGAGAGGAGACACACGCAGGATCGGGTATCGGGTGCGTATCTTTTTTTTAACTATTTTATAACACATTTGTCGTATAGGACGCACCAACTTTCCCCCCAGTTTTGGGGAAGAAAAAGTGCGTCTTATACGGCAAAAAATACGGTATATGATATATATGTGGGAGAGGCGTATAGGCAAATGTCATGTACGAGGGGGCGCTAAGAAGTTCCTGGCTTTGTCCAGAAAGAAGAGAGCCAGAGTTATGAATTAAACACATTCATTTAACATATTCCTCCCTGAGATTGATGCACTTGGTACAGCGTAGTTGCAGCGTTTTTAGACCATTCAAAAATATAGCTCTTTGGTTGGGCCGCAAACCAGCATTTTTGACATCCGAAATGACTTTAAAACATTGCTCCTTCAGGTGCTTCTTTAAATTCGGGAACAGATAATAGTCTGAAGGGGCCAGGCCAGGTGAGTAGGGGGGGATGGTGGACCAATTGGAAACCCAGGGTGTTTAATTTGGCAGCCACAACATTGGAGGTGTGCGCAGGTGCATTGTCCTGCAAAAAAGGATCCCTTTTGTCAACTTACCCCAGAGTTTTGCCTTAATTGCCTCCTTCAGCTGGTCCAGGAGGTTAGCATAATACTGTCCGGTGATATTAGAGCCCTGAGGTAGGTAGTCTACCAACAGAATACCGTCTTTGTCCTAGAAAACAGATTTTTTTTTTTTTCATCCTCAGTCACTAACCTAGCCAAAAAGTCCTGTGCAGCTTCAAAATATGCCAAAACGGCTTTCGATGTTTGAACTCGTTCCTTCTTCTGATCACTGTTCAAACATTTTGGCACCCACTTCGCTGAAAGCTTGCGCATGCCTAGGATAGTGGTGATAAACCCAACACGCTCCCATGAGATGTCAAGTATCTGAGCTATCTTTTTTGCTGATAATCGGTGGTCCTCAATAATACATAAATGGCCAGCAGCGCTCACTGCGGGGCTCATCTTCAACAGTGAAATGCCCAGTCTTGAAACAAGATATCCACGTTTTGACACTGCTGTAGGAAGGACACCGCCTCCCACTGTTTTTTTGACATCTCAGTGTGAATGTCCTTTGATGACTTTCCTTGGAAAAAAAAAAAAAAAAAAAGTTCATGACGGCCCGTAACTCCGACGAAGTGAAACTTGCTTGTGCCTCTGCCATCACAGCTTCTCACAAAAAAAAAAAAAAAAGTTACATACATAAGATATTAGGCTGCCGTATGCCCCCACACTCATTTTTCTATTTCATCTGGAAGGGGACAAAGCCAGGAACCTCTCAGCACCCCTTCGTACTATCATAAACTTGAAAGAAGAAAACTAAAAACTTGAGGTATAAAATAGTAAACATTCACAACCAACAATATAAGCCTAGGCACATTGGCACAGTGTATTCAGTAAGCCTGAAAACAAATTTTTAAAACAGAAATCAGCAAGTAAATCAAATCACAGCAGTACATATTGCGTTAACATAGCTACCAGTCCTTGGGAGACAGGAGAAGCCTGGGTCACCGGGTGTCCACCTGCGTCTCAGGTCGGGTCTTGGGTAGACCGGTGGGGGGGATCCCAGAGATTGTCTCTTCTTGGCCGGTTGCCATTCTGATGCCGGTGAAGGAGTCAAAATCTTGGTGTGTTGCGGCCAGTCAGGAAGCTGGACCTGAGGGAGTTCAAAAGTTCCAAGAAACGAGGCGAGGTCCCCAAGTGTCAAGAGTCACAGATTTGTTCCCTCTGTGGGCGATCAACTGAAAAGGGAATCTCCAATGAATTTTGAGATTGTTGTCCCTCATGAGATCGAGTGGGGGTCTCAGGGCACTCTGAAACAGCTGGGTTTGATTAGAAAGATCTGAGAGAAATAAGATAGGTTTGCCAACAAACAAACTCGTCCTGGGATCTTGCCTCTAGCATATTGGATTCTTTGAGTTGGAATGAGTGAATTATACAGAAAATCCTTGGGAAGCTGGGGGTCTCGATTTTTTGGGGCCAAGAGTCCTGTGAATCCAATCAATTTCTATAAAGTGATCTTTAGGTTTGCTAAGGAGGTCATTGAATATTAAAAGTAGCAGCGGCATGTAAGTCCTTTTGTTCAATGGACTCTGGGTAACTCCGGATCCTTATGTTATTTTGTCAACTACAGTTTTTGAGGTCATCTTGTTGATACTGGAGCTGCATGCTCATTTAAAGTGTGCACGTGTTGTTACACATGGCTTTAAAGGACTTCAGTTACTTGCTCAACCTCTTCTATACGAGAGCATAGATCTTTTCAAGAGTAGGCATTTCTGAGCGAAAAGAGTCCTAAATACTTAGGAATCAAAATCAGACTTGGTTGGTATGGACTTGAGGTGTTCTATTTCGATTCCAGCTGTCTCTGGAATATGCGCAGAGTTGTGAGGGGTTGGGAGGAGAACGTGTGTCTTTTCCTGGGTCTCGGATGATGCAAAATCATGTTCTATATGCAGCGCCTGTGTAGAGGAATACCTAGTGGTGGGAACCTCACCAGTTAAAGTAGAGGGGCAGTTCTTGGCAAAAAAAATTGACATTCCCCAGTTTTTGGGAGGAGTGGCCTGGAGGTTTTCCTTTGCCCACATTTACTGAGTAGGTGCGTGCAAGTGCAATAACAGTAAGTTGGACAGAGAGTACCACGAGTAGTGTGAGGTCCCCACAGCAATGGAGAGAGCAGTTGTAAATGTGGAGTGACGGGATAGGAGTCAGAACTCCTCACCGGCTTTTGTAAATCTGACTTGCCTCTCCTATGACAGCTATGCAGTAGGTAGCAGGGTATAATTATACATAATCAGTTGCTGAAGCATACCTCCTGGTGTACACATATGATTGCACATCAATGAGCCCGGCCTGTAGGGAAGGTTAAGGCATCCTTGCGGTAGGTGAGGCCTGTATGAAAACTGTAGATAGTTATGCAGAGGTGTGTGAGTTCCAATGGATATTCACTGAGGCCCAATGTGCAGAGCTCAGGAGGCTTACTAAGATACCTAGCAGGCTCCGGAGTGTACTGACCGAATAGGAGTAAGCAGCAGTGAGGTATGGTGCTAAAGAAGAGGTTTAGTAAGGAGTCCCGGGGAAAGCCAGCAGAGTGATCCTTATGGAGCAGGGGGGTCTCCAATCTGTGGAATCATTTATCCCCCAAGAGTGATTTTGTACTTATAAGGTGCTGTGTTTATAAGCTGGCAGAGTTCCAGAGACAACTTGAATGGCCTTACGGTTTTCCAAGTCCCAGTGGATGAGATGATCAAGGGAAGCAGATGCAAAGCCTTTCCTCCTAAATAATTTGTCCCTGGATTGATGAATGGGTCTATCACCCTTTTACCAAAGAGTTGGTAGCGGTGTCTCCTCTTTATGACAAGGATGGTGCGGGACTGTCCTTCCAGCCCCAGGGCTGGGGTTGTGTGTTGGGGATGCAGTCCCATGGGCGCCACGTGGACAAGATGGCTGCCCACTGTACTATAGGAATTAGGAGTCCCAAGAGCAGGACGCTCCCCGGCGTTTCTGTGCTCAGATTAGAGTGGTCACAGGAGATCCCAGCTGTTCTGCTGCTTGTTCGGGAGTCTTAGAACCGCTGCAGGTAAGTAGGTCACGCTGCAGTGAGTGTAATCGCCAGTCTGTAACGGTGCTGACATGAAGAGCTGCCAGCTTCTAGACTCCTCACCTGGAAGTACCCTAATAGCAAAGTTTTTTACTGCTAATGTGAACTAAGCCTACCTTGTTACACTGCATTCATTATATTACATGGGAGTAAAGTAAATGGAGACATATTAGGGATAAGGCAAAAGAAAGAAAAATGTAACAAGATATAGGGGGCAGGTAGAACACCAACACAATATTAGGGGTTACTGGATACCTATGGCATAAACAACTAAAAGCATTTTTTGACCACCAGGCTGAATAAAGTTCTAGGAATAACACTGTATTAGACTTATACATTTACGTAACAACATTTGTGGTTTTGTAACAATACATTTGACATTTATCCTGTAGGTAAATTAGTGACCTCGTTAAGAGCCCCATATTGTTTCTATATTGTTTAGTTTAGCCCTAGGCCATTTTCATGTGGAGCATAGGCAATAACCCCTCCTTATCTAGGAGGAGGAAGTATTGCGTTATTCAGTAAGCTATATTCAGTGTGACTGGTTGTCACAGCGACGGCTTGGCCCTGGACCAGTCAATAGCATTGCTGGTTGCCATAGCAACACCACATCCCCCCCATACATCATTAACCAGCCCCCCTCCGACATAACGATGTCACGATGATCCTCCCGATATATCCCAACTTATGTCCAACTTGATCCGAGCAGCCACACAGATTTGGAACACAAAGCATACTTCTACCATCTTCTTCTGGATTTCCCCCCTTTGGGATTTATTTGTTCCGACAACTCAGCATCCCACGTGGCCACAGCCTACCAAAAGGCTGGGTACACACATGCATAAATTGTCCTTTCCAGTGACTTAGGACTGAACGATGCATGAACGAGTGCTGTACATAACAGCACGGTCCTGCTCTATGGAGAGGGGAGGGGGAGAACGACGGAGCGGCACCTTTACAGAAATGGGTGTAAGTGCATATATTCATATACACATTACATACCTAATCAAACCAAAATCATAATGTGACTGTTAAATGGAAACTCCCCACCATGTGGCAATCAAAAATTTTGAATTACATGAAATTTATACCAAATATTTGGTATCAACCCAAGTAATCCACACATACAAATAAAAATAAATCTACAAATTAGGTTATTTGCAATAAAGTGGAATGGCACAAAGAATAAATATTTAACGTTTACTAAAATGTATAAAATGCTTAGAAAAAAAAAAAAAAGGACTTGGTATGAAGAAAGTAATTGCATACACTGCTCGGGTGCGATTTCAGACCATTCTACCACACAGTCTCAAAATCTAGAAGGTGCCGGTGGGCTCTTCTATGAACACGGATCTTCATTTCCTTCCATGGATTTTTAGTTGGATTCAAGTCAAGACTGGGACATTCTAGCAGCTGTATTTTCCTACTCTGAAAGCAATTGAGAGTTTCATTGGCTGTGTGTTTGGGATCATTGTCCCTCTGAAATGTTCACCCTTGTTTTATCTTCAGCATCCCAGTAGATGGCAGTAGATTCTTATCAAGAATGACCCAGTACATTTCTCTATTTGTCCTTTTTTCTATTACATATGAAGTTTGCCAGTACCATATGCCCCACACCATAAAGTCCCCACCAAACTTCATGGTTGGTATGGTGTTTTTTGGGTGATGTGGAGTGCTATTTCCCCTCCTAGCATGGTGTGTGCAATGACATCCAAAGAGTTCAATTTTGGTCTCATCTGGCTAGACCATGTTCTCCCAGTATTTCACCCAATGAGCTTCAGTCGAGTCTTGAGTGGTGAGCGTGCATAGAGGCCATGTTAGTTGAGTGCATTACTTAACGAACTTAACTCAAAAGTCCCCCAAAACAAAAAAAATACACTAACCTTCAATCCAGCAGGACTGTCGATCAGTCCAGAGGTCTCTTCCATCAGGTCCCCTGTTGTCCCGGCACCCGTCTTTGGGCCGGCACGCCACCATATTCTCCTCTTCTTACAGTTTCTTGTTACTACGTTACCCAAACCAGACGCGGGATCAGGTGACATAGATGGGGAAAAAAACTTGCCAATCTCACTGTGCATACGTGGGATCAGCAATTTTTTTCTGGAGATGCTCTGGCATGCGCAGAAGAAGCACCCAAGGGCCTCCAGGGATGCGTGACGTAGGTATCCCAGGAGGCTTTGCGCTCCCATTCATTCTCGATCACCTAGGCGATCAAGAATTAGGGGGCGGTGCTGCACCTTTAAAAAAAAAGTGTTTTGCACTACCCCTTTATGTAAAGTGAAAATTCTAAGTTTAGGTATGCTTTATGTTTCCCTTGAAACAATTGTGCCTACGAATACAAAATTTTTTGAAGCACCCTGAGTGATGGGGAAGCACAATATTTCCAATATGAGCCTGTGAAAATACGAAAGGCAGGCAAATCATAGGCGTTTTATTTTTGAATGACTGCAGATTTATGGGGAAAAGGTAAAATTAACAGATGAGTTGACAAATACAGGGAGAAATGAAGGTGTGCAACTTGTGACAGAAATTGATTGACCTTCAGTCAAAAACCTTAAATCAGAGGGGCAGTCCAAAAAATATATATTCTAATGGAGCTTTAGAAAAGAAATTTACACCAGATGGCAAAAACAACCCAAGTAAATCACACATACAAAGCAATCAAAATAAATAAGTCCATAAATTAAGTTATGTGCAACAAAGTGGAATGGCACAGGAAGGAGTATTGAACACATGAAGAAAACGAGGTGTAAAAAGGCATGGAAAACAAAAACATCAGTGCAAATATCAACTGAATCAAGGTATTGGTCCCAAATTATTTAAACAATCAAGTCATTTGCAACAAAAAGCCACATTTCAAAAAATTAGGATTATTTTAGAAGAAAAAGAAAAGAAGAGAGGTTCAGAAAAGCAGGAGTTTCAAGGTCTGATCAAATGAGTCCAAAATTAAACTCTTTGGGTGTTAATGTGGCCTTTATGATTTTATATAAGAAGGAATCTTAAAATATAATATATACACAAAGCTTTTTTTAATTTATATACTTATTGGATTTTACAGAATAACAAAAAACAACAATAGCAAGGATAACACATAAAATAGTGAAAGAATGAGATACAAAAATAGTGAAAAGGCTAACCAAACAAAGGGTTCACTAGCCACATAATAGTATATAACTTAATGGCATTAACAGTAGGAAATCCTTAAATAGAAAATAACAACTTAGAAGGTAAACTTTACTCAACATATTTAGACCCTGAAATCCATGCTTTCCATTGTGCATTGAATTTCACTAAGGTAAGGTTACTATTTGGGAAAGCTTTTTCATAACAATATTGTGTATTAACTCCTCCTATTACTTCTGATACATCATAGGTAATATCCCGATTCCATTTACTAACAATAATCAACCTTCCTGCTAAAAGAACACGTCACTGTGGTTCTATGCACTAAAGGAAATTTGTCAATACCTATATTTAACATGGTGAGCTCAGGAGTTAACCGCGTACTACTTTCAGTTATTTTTTGCAGTTGTACAGAAATTTATGCCCAAAACTGTTGAAATTTATTACATTCCCAAAACATGTGTGAATGTGCCTAAACAACCTCACTTTTTACAACACAACCTTGAATGATTTGGTATAAATTTAGCTAATCTAGATGGAGTTCTATACCATCTAAGTAATATTTTTTGGTAGCATTCCCAATGACATAAACATTTTTTAGCTTTAAGTACAGAATTAATTGCTAATTTACAGCTAGTCAAGAGAAATAGAACAATGAATGTCATTTTCTCAGATAGATTGGCACATTTTCAGCAGCTCTGAACGGACAATAGAGAGGCTGCTCTGCTCGCTCTGTTCTCCGCTGATAAGAGGCGGAGTGAGGAGAGCACAGCACAGCTATGAGGAGATCAGGACACAGGCTGTCCCTCCCCCTCTCATAGGTGTGCTGAGTCTTTTGGAAAAAAAAAAAAACACATAGTATAAACAATGTCTCCGCCCAGTGGGCATGTGGAATGTAATAATGAAATTGGGGTTTAGGTACTGGAAGGGTACAGTCATGTGTAACAGGGCAGAAGGTTTTGATGGGCAATGTTTATGTAATGATGCCATGGAAATGAAAGTTTGGGGGTGTTAGCAACAAATGTCCCCCACTTGCACCTATGATTCTGTTTATCTGCACCTCTGTTCTAGATAAATTTGGGTTCAAGGTAGGGAAGAGGACAGTTTGATGGACTGAGGTTTTTAATTTCTAATGATGCCATGCTTATGAAATTTTTGGGGTTTATACATCTGTTCCCCCACTTGCACCTACATTTTCAGTTTCCCGCACCTCCCCATTCCAAATAAATTGGGTTTCGAAGAATAGAAGCAGAAAGGGCAGCATAGTATTACAATTAAAGTTTGGTGAAATGTAGGTAAAATAATAATTTTGGGCTCCTAGGTGCACTTTCTTGGAAAACAGCAACCAAAATCTTCATTTTCCACAAGTTTTAAACTCGTGATGCCCAAATTCTTGAAATTAAAAAAAGAAATGTTGGGTATTAGTAGCTATGAGAGTCCCCTGTGTATCCTAAACATTTTAGGTGAAAACGCCAACAAGTTAGGGGATCTGAAGGATTGAACACAATGGGTTGATAGGCTGCAGAATCTGACAAGCAGACTTTACACACAAACAGTTATACTGCGGATGCATACATTTCACAGGAAGTTTTTATTCTTGGAACTGATGAGGAAAGGGCACTGGCTGTCCTGCCCCCATTTGCGATCACATGCATGATGCTCTTTTGTGTTACCTAGGTATAGCGCTAGGAGGTGACATCTGAAGGTAGGCTGAATTCACATTGGCAGCAAGGTTGCATTTGCTGCATTTACCCCTCACTTTCCTCCCACCAGGAACCACTGCTGGATGAAAAACTGCTAGGCCTGAAAAGCCCAGCACTTACGGCCTGTTACCAATCCCAGGTGCCCAGCAGTTATCACCGGTTACCAGTCCCAGGTGCCCAGCAGTTATCACCGGTTACCAGTCCCAGGTGCCCAGCAGTTATCACCGGTGAACTAAGCCCAATTTGTTAAGCCACATTGATCACAATATTACACTACTACAAGGGATTACACTAATAAAACATGGAACTCTAGGGAGTTGGATTAAAATACACAGCACTGGACTGTTGGGGCGAAATACAAAAAAAAAATAAATAAAAAAAAATGGAAAAATTGTACATTCTAACAAGCCAGGCATTAGAAAGTTGGAACAAAGTAGGCGGACAGGGGACAGGAGGGGACAGGTAGAACACTGACACAATAGCAGGGGTTACTGGATACCTATGGCATAAATAACTAGGAGCTCCAAATTTGCTGTTTTTAGCCCCGCCCACTTTTTTTACCACCCGGCTACAGTGTCTGAGGAGAACACTGCTTGCCACATTTTATATTTGTCAGCTAACGAGGTCATAGTAGGAAAATCAGATATAAATTTATAGCCCTCCCTGACCCAAGAGGAGACATTCAAATTGGGAAGTATGTATTTAGAAAATCTAAGTGGAATTTGTAATAAAAATGTAACATCTTCATAGTCCTCGAGTTTACCTAAATTTTCCCAAGCAAGTACTATGGCTTCTATAGAGTACAAAGCTGAAATCTTAGATTTAGAAGAAAGAGACATGACTACTAAAAAAGCTAAGTAATCTCCACCTTTAAAAAAAGGTTTCAATATTTAGCCACCTCTCATCTGTGGCTGTTTGAAGACTTCTTTCCAAATGGTCTACTAATGAGGCATAATAATAATCTTGAATAGAGAGCAACCCTACCCCACCTACTTTCTTTTTGTTTGAAAAGATAACGGCTACAAATCCTAGGCTTTGTGTTCGTCCAAATAAATGAGCTCAAGGAGGTTTGCATGGATATGAAAAAAAGTTGCTGGAATAATCATAGGTAGAGTCCTATGAACAGATATAGTAGTAGTAGATATAGACACATTTTGTAGGCTGCTATTCTGACGAACCAAGCCATCTCAATTTTGCTCTATCTATCTAATTCGTTCTGCATTGATTTAAGAGGCAAGAAATTTTTTCTTGTAAAGATCAGAGCTAGGATAGTTAAACGTTAGTTAAACGATAGAAGTTAAACGTACTCCTACATACTGTAAAGACTTTTGTGCCCAGGAAAATAAAATTTTTTCCAATATATTTATTTTTGAGTTGGTAATGGAATCCCCACAAACAGAATATTACATTTAGAGGAAATAATTTTATAGTAAACTAATACTGTTAAATTCTGTTATTGTAGACATTAAAGCAGTTAAGAAGAAGAACTTGATTCTGTAAGAGTGAGGATTCATCCACAAATAGACCTATAGTATGAGTCAACTTATTTATCTTAATTCCTTTGATATGTTCATTAAGCCTAATTCTTTGGGCCAAGGGTTCCAAAGCCAAGAAGAACAGGACAGCGGAAAAATGGCAACCCTGCCTTGTTCCATTAGTCAAGGAAAATTCTGAGGATAGCATATTAGAGATGAAAAATTCCAGAGGGGGAAGTATACAAAGCTATAATAGATGAAATGATAAATCCATTAAAGCCAAACTGTAAGTGTTTCTTTACGAAATTCCCTATGTAGACAATCAAACGCCTTTTTGGCATCTAGAGTGAGAAAAACTGATTCGAGGGTATGGAATTCGGAATATTGGATAAAATTTAACATTCTTCTTGTCCCATCAGGAGCCTGTCTGCCCTTCACAAATCCTACTTAGTCTGAGTTGATAAGCGTGGGAGTGATATGTATAAGCTTAAGTTTTCAATAAATAATCAAAATAGGTGTAAAGTTTTGAACTTGAGATGTGTCTATCAGGTTTCGGTATTGTGATAACCGCTTTCAACATCTCATTTGGAAAATGATCATAAACTTAGATTAAATAAGGGATCATAGGTGGTTGGTAGGCTTTGTACTACTCAGCAGTAAACCCATCAATACCAGGAGATTCATTTAATGACATAGAATTTATTACTGTCTCAATCTCTTTATATGTAAGTGGTTGATTAAGTACAGTTTATCAGGTGACAATTTAGGGAGATTGGCAGACTTAAAAAAAAAAAAAAAAAATCAGTAATAGATGCTTTAGTAGGTTGTAAAGAGTCAAGATCATTTTTAAGATTGTATAAAGTATAATAGTAATCTTTAAAAGCATTGGCTATATCTTGTGGATTTGTTAATCTAAGTTTAGTCCCATAAAGATGGACATATGCCAATTATTTTTAATTACTTTAGCTTTTTATTGGTTAGCCAATAGTTTCCCAGCTTTATTAGCTTGGTTATAGCATTTAGCTTTTAAGCTTTTATATGTTAGTTTCATTAGCAATCCGTAAAAGACTAAAATGGTTTTGCTTTTAAATAACTCTTCAGGGATTAAAACCGTAACATCAGATTTATGCAACATTTTAAACTGTTTGATTCTATCAAGTAACATACCACTTTTTTTGTTCTCTTCTTTTCCCTTGAGGCAAGTTGTAGAAGTTGTTGTTAGAATTCCTCTGTAGGCTTAGTGGGAACACCACAGAGTCATTGGATCCGTCAATTGGAGGTCGTGAATTTAAAAAAAAAAATGGGTAATATTAGTTGAAATCAGTTTGTTGGTCATAAGAGAAGTATTTTTTCTCCACATCCTGACTGGATTTGCATTAACTTCTTCTTGTAAAATGATGGTAACTGGTGTATGGTCTGACCATCTGCTGCTATGTAGTGTAGGCATTGTCAAACATCATACAAATCTTCTCTGATAGGTATTTGTGAAAGAGTGGATCTTTTATGTTTTTATTAAAAGAGTCCAAATCTGCATTACGAATACAGTTGATGTCACCGCATATGATCAGAGATCCTTGATGCACTTTTCCTCCATTTTTAATAACTTTCTTTACAAATACGATAGGACGATCATTAGACACATACATATTAAATATAGTACGGAGAACATTATTATTAAAGCCACTAGATTATACAGTTAGGTTAGTTAATTGTAAATGAAACAACTCAAAATGAATGTTTGTGCAGTTGACTTGCAGACTTTCAGCTTTAATTCAGTGGATTGAAAAAAAGGTTTCATAAAAATGTAAAAAACTAAAGCCTTTTTTATTTGTTTCTTTCTTATGATGCACCAAATCTACAGTTTTGTACATCAAAAGAAAGAAACAAAGCACTTGTGAACTCCCAACACCAAAAGACCTGGACATCCATGGAAGACAACAGAGGTGGATGATCGCAGAATCATTTCGATGGTGAAGAGAAACCCCTCTACAACAGCCAAGTGAAAAACACTCTCCAGGAAGTAGGCGCATCGATATCCAAGTCTATCATAAAGAGAAGACTGCATGACAGTAAATACAGAGGGTGCACTGCAAGGTGCAAGCCACTCATAAGCCTCAAGAATAGAAAGGCTAGATTGGACTTTGCTCAAAAACATCTAAAAAAGCCAGCACAGTTCTGGAAAAACATTCTTTGGACAGATGAAACCAAGATAAACCTTTAGCAGAATGATGGCAAGAAAAAAGTATGGAGAAGGCGTGGAACAGCTCATGATACAAAGCATACCACATCATCTGTAATACATGGCGGAGGCAGTGTGATGACTTGGGCCTGAATGGCTGCCAGTGGCACACTAGTATTTATCGATTATGTGACACAGGACAGAATCAGCCCAATGAATTCTGAGGAGTTCAGAGACATACTGTCTGCTCAAAGCGGCTAAATGCAGTCAAATTGATTGGGAGGAGTGTCATAATACAGATGGACAATGACCCAAAAACATACAGCCAAAACAACCCAGGAGTTTATTAAAGCAAAGAAGTGGAATATTCTTGAATGGCCAAGTCAGTCACCTGATGTGAACCCGATTGACCATGCTTTTCACTTGTTGAAGACTAAACTTCCGACAGAAAGGCTTACAAACCGCAACTGAAAGACGCTGCAGTAAAGGTCTAGCAGATCATTAAAAAGGAGGAAACCCAGCATCTGGTGATGACCATGAGTTCAAGACTACAGGCTGTCATTGCCAGCAAAGGGTTTTCAACCAAGTATTAGAAATGAACATTTTATTTTCAGCCTTTTAATTTGCCCAATTACTTTTGAGCCCCTGAAATTAAGATTGTGTTAATAAAAAAGGCTTTAGTTCCACACATTTTTATGCAATATTTTTGTTCAACCCACTTAATTAAAGCTGTAAGTATGCAGTTCAACTGCATCCAAGCTGTTTAACTTAAATTAATTGTGGTAATGTACAGAAACAAAATAAGAAAAAAAGTTGTGTCTGTCCAAATATTTATGGACCTAACTGTATCTGCCTTCTTGATCTGATTCCAAGAGGATGAGAAAACGAAACCTTAGAACCAATTGCGATAAAAACTCTTTTTTTGTGATTATTTTGCATGAAAAATATGTGGAATATTGTGGTTGGTAAGTGATGGAGCATTTGTTGGCAAAAAGTGTGTTTCCTGTACAAATAATATGTCCACTTTATTCTTGCAGGCGTCTTCCCAAAGGACTTTATGCTTGTAAGGACTATTCAGGCCTTTTACATTCAGAGAAAAAAAAATTTTGAGGACCATATTATGGGTGTAGTACCGTGCAATGGGCTGGAGATATCCTGTGTTATTATGGGTCATTGAAGTTTGTATTTTCCCAGTGAACCATAGAAGAAACGAAAAACAAAACAAAGAAAAACAAAAAGAATAACACCAAACAAGTATCCAAAGGGATTCAGCAGAGTCATACTGCGCATGAAAGTATAGGGGAATATAGGCAGGCGCCATATCAACGGGGATGGTAATAGGAGGCATTTCAACAGAAACTAAATTTTGGTTTCTCAGGAGGTGAAATAGCTGACCTTCTCTCTTCCCTGGAAGATTGCGAGTCCCGAGTGAAGTCAGAGAGGTTTAAAGATGAAGCCGCGCGGGAGCGTGTGGTGAGTCCTCGGCGCCATCTTGGATTCTTTGTGGCTGCGTGTTAAGGAAAAAATCTGTCAATTTCCTCAGCATCTTGGCAGTTTTTCTTCTGCCCATGGTTGCTCTAAGCATTAGGGAGCCAGAAACTGTCAGAATCGCCGGTGAAGAGAGCTCCTGAGAGTCGCTGCGATCCCTGTTAGCGCTTGCTCTGCAGCCTTAGCAGAAGCCGTCCATCCCAGGCGGAATCCACCCCCGCCACCCCCCACCCCCCTCAAATACACAAGGCTTTTGCCTCATACCAACATCACCAACCTCATATGTTTTTCCACATTGTCTCAAAGTATGTGACCTCTCAACAAACATCAAGCTTGTGAGCAACAGACTATTATTCTAACAAACTTACAAACATCATAAAACTTTATACCATTATAGTGACAAATTGTTTATCAACACTTGACAAAATACATTATTCATGGAAATAGGTTTCTGGAAAAATGGTTAACCGTTACTTTACATTTGCTAAATGTGTTAATTTTATGGTTGGTTTGAATAGTAGAAGACCCCCATCCTGGGTTGTTTCTTTTTAATTATGCTAATCATTTTGCAGTTATAAACTCATGCACAAAGAAAAATATTAGAAGAAAAGCCACATTTTCTTGTTCTCACACTAGTCAATAAAAGCTCCAGCTATAGCAAGAATGCTCTGTTCCTTTAAGAGGGGAACACACTCAGCTATTGGTTTCTTTGGTACCCCGTGTGAGGAAAGACTGTACTCCTGGATGAGCGAAAACTGCAACTGAGGAGAGTGGGGTTAAAGCAGATACACACCATGTTTACGAAAAACTTTTTTACCTTTTTTATTGCCTGTTTCCACCTTGCTCTCTTTTACCTGCTTACTCTCCAGAGATAGTAAGTTTTTACCTGAACTATACTTCTTGCTTTAAACTAACACATCCTAATATGTTGTATAGTGTTGTTATACAGCTTCACTGGAAATTATTCTGACAATACATTCTTGCAGTCAAGATGCTCACCTTTATGTTTGCCGCAGTTTTTGGTTTGATCAGCCTCCCTAGGAATAGATATTGTATGTGAGAACATCACTAGGTCAATGCCTAGGAGGTGGCCTGCTAAATAAAAAGACTGTATTCACTTGTTTGAGGTTTAGGTGGCTTCACACAGAAGGAGTGAAGAGTGTAGGTGTAGCCGAGAGGAATCTGGCTGTAAAAGAACCAGTTGACCCTTGCTTCTCATGTCATGATGCCCCCCATTTTGTGATTGGAAAGCCAATGGGCAGTGCCACTCAGAATGGTCTTGTTATGAATGCTTTGTCTTCTTTGTATTTACCAATAAAGGGGAGGGGGTTTGTAACTAAATTCATGGATAAATATAATCGTACAGTCAGTAGTTTATAAATATCAGATTGTGTAGTAATAGGTTTTCATCACTGTGACAGCGATAGGAGTGATATACTGGCTCTGGAGAATCTCGAAAGATACACATACAGGGAAAGGAATTTATCAAGGCAGGATGAGGGGTCTGGACCAAGTCAAAGACACTATCAGCTGTTTGTTTTAACAGGTCCCTCCCTGTACCTCTTTTCGCCAGCCACTGGGCTAGGGAAATTGGCCTACCCTAGCTTGGATCCCTTGTGAGCCACTATGTGTTTGCCACTAGGGATACATAATCTAAAAGTATCACAATCTATTTAGGTGACTGGGATTGGTGGACTGAAAGAAAATGTGCAAGGAAGGGATATTTTTAGTCAAAGGCTTGAAAGAAACATTAGAAGAAATGGAGAGATACAAATACCAGTCTAAATGAAAGGGAAACATAAGGGAAACCAGTAGATGGAATTATTTTTATCCATCAGATGTTAAAACCTTTATTCTAAAAACTCTGGAATGAAAACTTGGGAGTAAAACACAATACAAAAAGCAAATGATATAGAAATGAGGACAGCAAGAAAATGATCTCTTGACAGGAATTGAGCCCTTAAAGCAGCCTAACATTTGCTGGAAAATGATCCTGATTCACTATTAAGACAGGATTGTCTAGCAGTAAAATGAAAATGAAAAAGTCCATCTTAAAATAAAGGTAACACAACTCCTGATGAGCTGAATGACAGAAAATAGCCATTAAAATGTGTTTGTTAGCTTTCAGAATCTGTTAAATATCCGTTGGATAGGCAGGTTTTTACTGGGGAGTGCTTGCAAGTGCAAAGTACCCAGATTTATATATTGGTGTTTTCACCTACAGGAGAAATCCCACCAACTTACTGTGAAAGTAAACTGTGGTTAGGAGCAGGGATTTATGTTAAGAGTACATGTTTTTGTTTCCTCTGCAATGGGAAAAAATAGGAGCTATGAACAGACCTTAGTGACAATAGCTTAAGGGAGGCAGTATATATTTCCCAAGGGCCAAAGATCCCAATACCCTCCTAGAAAAGTACCAATCTGTTCTGTTACAAATGCAATGTCAATGGCATATCTTAATGTTCCAGCATACAAGGGGGTCATTAATGCCATGCTTCAGGGTACTCTACACTTTGGAAAAACTGCTGTACCCAAACAGAGGAAGTCTTAAACAAGACACCCCGGCCCTATTAGGCTGGGACTGCTCTCTTGCAGAGGGAAATGTAACCCGTTCTGCAAAAGTACAAGTGTTATATTATAACAAAAGTGGGGTGGAAGTCAAAACACTCTTAGACCCCTATCAGAGTGTAATGGAGGAAACATGGGATAGCACAATGCATGAATGAGTGCGGTACAAACAGCACTGTCTTGCTCTATGGAGGGGGGGGGGGACAGAGCGGAGATAAAAACATTCAATTTTAAGAGAGCAAATTTTCCATCATTAAGGGTGGCTATCTGCTGTGAGTTGCACTGGGAGAGAATATTAACCTCAAAGAACACAGAACGGAAATTGGAAAGTTTCAGGTCAGTTCCACACAAACACACTGAAAATTATATTCCAATGGGTAAAAAAGTTGTAGAAGCTAAAATTAAACCCTATGTGTCTCACAGAAAAAAAAGCCATAAAGAATAAGAAAAAGGGCATTCCAAAAATATAAAAATGAGGGATCACCTTGCTGATTAGTTTAATGGTACCAATGGATTGGCTTAAGGCCAATGTGGTTCCAATCTTCAAAAAGGGAGAAAAGTCATTAACAAGTAACTACAGACGGACTAGTTTAACATCTATAGTTGAAAAGGTCCTAGAGAGTTTGATAAAGGACCACGTGGAGGAGTTTCTGCTGGAAAATAATATTTTAAATAGTAGCCAGCATGGATTCAAGAAAGTCTGAAGTTGTCACACAAATTTACTCTCTTTTATGAGGTAAGTAAGTAAACAGGTAGACAGTGGAGTATCAGTTGATATAGTGTATTTGGCCTTTGCTAAAGCATTTGACACAGTACCCGAAAGACGGTTAAAATTCAAGTTAGGGGCAGTAGGTTTAAAAAAGTCAATCTGCAAATGGATACAGTACTGGTTTAAAGACTGCATCTAGAGTAGTGATTAATGATTCATACTCTAAATGGTCTAACATTTTTAGTGGTGTACCAAGGGTTCAGTGTTGGGACCTTTACGGTTTAACATCTTTATAAATGATATAGAGTTTGGGATTACAAGTACTATTTCTGTGTTTGCAGGTGACCCCAAACTATGTGATGGAATTGAGTCAATACAGGATATCTATATTCTACAAGCAGACATTGATGCATTGTTTGATTGGGCAGCCAAGTGGCAAATGGCATTTATTATTAATAAATGTAAATTCCACACCTGGGAGCCAACAACATGCATGCTTCATACAGTCTAGGGGAATACATTGGGGGGGTCAAAAATAAAAAAGGGTCTGGGGGTTTTGGTCACATAGACTAAGATCAGTCTACAAGATCAGACTAAATAATAGTATGCACTTTTTGAAAGCGAAATTTCTAAAGCTAGCAAATAATTTCTTGTTTTAAGCAGGTATAGACTGCAGAGATTGAGACATAAATCCTATCTTCTTTAAAGTATTAGCCAGACCTTATCTGGAATAGGCTTTCTAGTTTGGGCACCAGTTTTCAAAAATGATATTGTGGAACTTGAGAAACGTACAGAAAAGACATCTAAACTAATCAGAAGTAGTAGCTCACCTATGGGAAAAGTTTAGTTGAGAGGATATGATCGCTCTATATAAGTGATCCATATAGAGAACTACCTTCAAATGTATTCGTTTTAAGCTCATTTAAAGACAAGGGAACATTCTTTGCATCTAGAAAAAAAGGAAAACGTAATCTCTGTAAGGTTCTTTACAGTAAGGTCAGTGAAAATGTGGAATAGGCTCCCAGGAAGTAGTTTTTGCAAGTTCTATAGATTGCTTTAGGGTAAAGCTGGACGCTTTTAAAATATAATACCCAGTTGCAAACTAGAAAAGGAATGGCACCAGAGAGCCTCACTGGACCGAACAAATTATTTTCCTCTTTTAGAGTAAATTGAACCATGTTTTCTTTTTAGGAATTGTTGCCTTTCTCTGGATTAAACCAGAACTAAACTAAAAAAAAATTAAAAAAAACAACAACACACTTTTAATCCCAAAGATCCCTCGATCGCACTGGATCTTTCCCTCATTGGGCCCTGTGGCGTCCTGGAATTCTTCCTCATCCCAGCACGGAGGAAGCAAGAGGCGCCAGTCTTCTTCCTTCTTCGGGTGACATAGCCCACTGTAAAGGGGGGGAAAAAAAAAGCCAATCTCCCTGCCTATGTGTGAGATTGACATCCCTTTCCCCTCAGTGTAGCAAAATGCAGAGAGGAGAAGCCAGAAGACTCCTGGGATGTGTGATGTAGGTATCCCAGAAGGCTCTGCACACCCATTCTGTAATGATCACCGCGGGAAAAAAAAATAAAAAAGGGTGCTGAATTTAAAAAATAAATAAATCATATTTTTACTTCATATAAAGGGTTGTCTACCCTTTTATTTAAAGAAAAACTTTTAGGTCTACTTTAAATATGCATATACAGTTTTACCTGGAGCATGCAGGTTTCTAATAGGTTTATTTACAGAATAGTTGAACTTTATGAACTTTTTTCTTTTGTCTTTTTTCAACCTAATTATGTAACTATGTAAGGCATTGTGCACATATGTATCAGTACAATAAGAACTCTTCACAATGTAGGTGACCCAACATATACATGATAAAAATTTTAGATATTTTACACACAGTTTTTTTTAAATGTATGTGACAACGAGCACTTTTATTAGTAACATCAATCCCTGTTGTGGTATATAAATAGGTTTTTGTTAGTTACAATCGTTTTAATATTTGTCAGTTGTAAATTTTTAACCAGGGTTTTTACAAATTGGTGTAATTTACTAGCATTTTAAATAATTTTAGTGCTAGTCTCGCATCAATAAAAGTCTCCCTCAGGAGTTACAATGAAGATTTAATTTAAAAAAAAAAAGTTAAAATGTGATGACATAAGTGAAAATACTCTGAAAAAAATTGTTTACATTGCCATATAGTACAACGTTCTAAAATACAGGAACCATACTATTTAAAAAGTTTAACAATAGACCCAGATGTCAGACAGTGGATAACTTTAAAGAATCAGGGATAAATATATTTGTATTTATAAACAGGATAATTTGAATACACAAAAAAAATATTGTACCAAAAATAATGCATACATAGCAGAATGCATGGGATCAAAGCCGTTTTGTGGACAAACAGGAAAAAGGACCTACATGCCATATAGTGTTTGAAGTAAGCATACAAACATGAAGTCTGTGTATAAATTAATATATATATTGCAACATGGGGGATGGGTAGCAGGGTGTTTTTAACCTTCTGGGACAGGCACAGTGCAAAGAGAGTCTGGACACAATCTCTTAGGCTGTGTACATGCTAGATTTTTTTAGTCTAAAAGATGAATGAAGATTGCAGTACATACAAAGCCATTCTGTTCCATGGAGATAGGAGGGGGGAGAATGAGCGAATGGCACCCCACTGCACTCTCCTCCCTTCACTTCCATTACACTATTTACAAAAAATTAGCCAAGAGGAAACCAACAAAAAGACTAACTAGATGGGCAACTAAACACATAAGACAGGAGAGACTCTCTCTACTTGGAGCCAACCTAATGTTTATCCCCAAACTGGACAACACAGGATAACAAAACTTTCCAGCAACACAATACTGTTTTTACCTTGGTCCACCACGGACACGTGGTTCCCAGAGCAGGACTGGGTGGACTAACCAGCTCAGTATTTTTTATGTTGGCTGAGCACTTACCCCAGAGAGAACACCACAATCCAGAGTATATTTTTAAAATGGCAGTATAGAGGAGAGAAATCTAGGACACATGTATATAGTATCTACCACTTTCCCAGACACTCTCCTCCCCTGCGACAGACAGACAGACAGACACACAGACACTTTAGGTTGATCTAAACAACTTTGAGGATTATTAAATATAAATTATAAATTATAATATTAGGCACCTATGCTCATCTGTGCATAACAAGGTAAGAAAAGCTGGAATAACAGAGCAACATTAAAAGGAGATAAATAATTTTAAACATGGTGATTTATGCATGCTGGGAAGGACAAGCCTGATTCATACACAGAAAGTAGAAATAATCCTTTACCCACCAAGAAAAAAATATATAATCCTGTACTGTCCAAGGTAGGGCCTCCCCTGAGACCTGCCTTGTAACCCCTGGTAGCAACCCACAAAACACTCTCCCTCTTTTTAAAGATACAGCATTGGCACCCCCTCCCAGGATTACAAAAACATTTGATTCACTTACACCACTTCCCTAAAAGAGCACCAATATGGACCTGTTTCTGGTTATGAAAAACAGAAATAGAAACACAGAATCTGAATTTTGAAATTACATCACCACAATTATCTGATACAGAATGGAAATCTTTTAATTGGGCCTTGTTTTCTCCCTTTCAGGATTTGTCTAATGATGCTCACGTGAATTGAGCAATAACATCAAATTTGGCAAGTAAAAACAGTTTAGTAGAACAAGTACATACACCATAGGGAGATTTCTGAGCACACGGAAATCTTATATCTTCAACATTTGGCTTCCTCACAGATTCCTATAAGTGTTAAGGAAAGGGCACCATCAGGAAGCATCAACAACTCCCCCCTAAAATACAAGAGCAAATCCCTCTCTGAAAGCATAAAAATGTCTAATGTTTTTGGCAGGTGTACTTTCAGATATTGAAAATCTTTTTTTAGATAGATCATATACCATTCCAAACTGAATAGTCTCAAGCTTTGTGTAATCCACAACAAAAGGTTTTGTGCTAAAAACCTTTTGACAAAAGAGGCACTATTGTATAAATGGTATCAACCAATAAATATACAGCAGGTCTGTGAGTACCAATTAGGATTTTTAGATATCCTTTAATTAATCCTAGAATTACAACTTTTTATGCCATTTCTGAGACCCACAAATATAGAAAAGAACCATCTGCAAGACTGATTCACTCTGCTATTGGAAGCCTGACCTATCCATGTAAGCATTCACTTACTTAAGATCCCAATGTTTATAGTCTACCATACAGATTTTAAAAATTGAAAACATGCTATTGGTTACGACTTATGTTAAAAACTTGTATAGAAGCATACCACACAATCTTGTTATTTCAACTTGTTCTGAAAACAAAGGCAAATAGTACTTGGAAATACAATGAATTAAGTTTTAACCTCTTCCAGTTCATTCTGACACAATGTATTAAGTGTTCCTAAATCAACTTTAGGCAATGTGTACACTATGTGCCCCACTGTATGCCAACCTATACCTGTGCAGGAAAAGTTTTACTTTTGGTTGTGAGGAAGCCTATATGTACCTGTGCTACATTATAGCATAGTACTGGTAAATAGATCAGATTTTCGTCCTATGGATGGACCATGACCCTTATATACTTTTTTGTTTTTTGCTTTTTCTGAACAAAATGTAACTTTTATTTAACAACACAATTTGTTACCCACAATAAATATTTTTTCTAGATATCCTCACCTAGAAATGCTGTTCCGGCAGAAAACATTTTTGTCAACAAATTTTAAACACCCCAAACACAAGAACTACAAAATCAACCCCTTATATTTTTGGTAAACATTTACACCATTTTAACACAAATGATATTCAGTGTTTGGAATGTCCCATGTCCAATGACCTATTCAATTATTTAAAATGTCCCACAAAGGAATCAGGTGCTTGAATTAGCCAATCACAGCTCACCTAAATAACAGGACAAAGATCCTCCTGTCACGAGCTGTACAGTGGGATCTTTAGTCGCGTCCCCTGGAGATTTTTTAGAGCTTTATGGGACATTCTACAACAAGCCCTAATAAAAACATATATAAACACATGAATAATATTATGACTACAGGCCAAATTTCCACATTTGGCAGATTTTTGTATACATCAAATCCAAACAATGTTTTTTTTTTACCTTGGCTTTAGATCATATCCAGCAAAACACGGGAGGATGAGATTTTGATATGGTTTTATTACCATACAAGATCTAAAAAATCTAGTCAAACGCACAAATAGGTTTTCAGACAATTCGGTGGTTAAATAATATGATGTAATAGAATATACCATCCGACCAAAAAAGATCTATCTGGAAGACAAATTGTCTCCTTCGAAAATTCAATTCATTTCAATTCAAATACTAGGAAAACAACCTGATTAAAGTAAATTCATCTATTACTTTATCAATTTTCTATGCTAAAGTTATACCTTATGCTTAGCAGAAAATTATACACGTCCCAAACTAGATTTTCCACAAAACCTATTGTACAGTATTTATATAGCGCCATCATATTACGCAGCGCTGTACAGCGCTGTAAAGTTCATAGTCGTGTCACTAACCGTCCCTCAAAGGGGCTCACAATCTAGTATCCCTACCATGTTCTTTGTCATTAATGTAGTCTAAGGTCAATTTTTGGGGGAATCTAAATAAATGTAACCACGTTTTTGGAATGAGGAAACTGGAGTACCTGGTGGAAACCCACGCAGATACTGGGAGAAACATGTAAATATTGTCCTGGACAAGATTCAAACCTGGGACTCAGCGCTACAAAGGCCAGAGTGGTATCCCCTGAGCCACCGTGCTGCCCTAATGTACTATTGTTTACAACATATATGTAATTCTTACTTCTGTTAATGTTTAACATGTAGGTCTTAAAATATATATAAAATTAATTTTATAACTGGATGTCATCATCAAATGGGGAAAGTAAGAGTATCTTTTCTATAGGTTACAATTTCCTTTATACTCCATGGTAAAGTTCAAAATACAAATGCAAACTTTTTTTATCTGGCTCGCATTGTAGAGCATTACAGCCTCACTACTTGTGGTAGAAATATTTTCCTAATAATTATTTAAGGTTATACTTAGGGGGTGAATATTTACTCAGCTACCAAATTTATCTTAATAGTGTGGTTATCGTGGACTTGTTTCATGGAACAGATAGACTTGATCAATTCTTCAGTTTCATCCACACAGAACATATGTACTTAGAGGAGTATCGTATTTTCCGGCATGTAAGACAACTTTTTAACCCCGAAAAATCTGTGCCAAAGTCGGGGGTCGTCTTATACGCCGGAAGTGCAACACACTCTATATTTTCACTAGAAAAGCTGGGGGTCGTCTTATACGCCCAGTCGTCTTATACGCCGGAAAATACGGTAAGTCTTTGCCTTCTGCCACTACACTTTCCAGAGAGAAAAAGCCCAAGAGGTTTACCCACCCCAGCTTACTCAATTGGGCCAAAATTCAAAGGAATAGAAATCCCACTTGGAAGCAGGGGCTTGCTGAAAAAGTTCCAGTTTTTAACTGCTCTTTAATATGTTGAGGTTAAAGTTATTAAAAATACTTTCCCATTGGTGAAGTAGCCCGTCAGCCACCCACCAACCGTCATAGTGATTTCGAGGGTTTCAGAGAAATCATCTTTTCACTTTACCCGTGATGAACAGTCATCTTTCTTGAAACCTTTACCCCTTTCCATGGTCTCTCCTAGATTCCTTTGCAAAAACCTTCTTGTTGTAGCTTTGCCGGTTTCCCTCTTCTTGACAACTGCTGATCTCTCCAAAATGGTATTTTGACTCCTAATACTAACTTGTCATTGAAGGTGGGACTGTAGAGCTGTTTTTTTTTACATTTTACCTGGACATTTTACCTGGAATCAAATATTTTTTATTAGGCGATAATCTTTTTAGGTAATTAGGAAATGCCAACCTGTCTTCCGTGCTTTTACATTTCCTCAAGATAATTGTTCTCAACCATCATCTCAGTCATTGTCTGAAGATGACTTCCCCGTGCCCCTCCACTACCATCGGATTACGTCCACATCCCAGATGCAGTGGCAATTCTGCTGAAGCCTTTTCTGCAGTAGGTGATCGATGATCAGTAGAGGGCATTCAATTGCGCTGTCAGGGGCTCAAAATCCAGGCAAGCTGAATAACAACTGCAGAATGCAGGATCACCACTCTGGAGGAAACCATATATGAACACCAGCAAACAAATGCTAATCAAGAATGAAAAGACAGTGTCCTGTGCTGATAAAGTAGAGGATTTAGAAAATTGCGTACAGGAAAAACCTGTGAATCATGGGCTCGTCAAGCCTACGCCTAAATCTTAAAGTTAGCACAGATCTGTTTTGCAATAAAAATCACTTTGGCTACACTCTACATACGGAATGCCAATTGATCCAACCACTCCTTTAGGTCTCCAGAGAATGCAAATTCCTAAAGGAGGCTAACTTCCACACCACAGAGAATTCACTATTGTTGCCAACCCCTCTTCCAAGCCGATGTAGACCAACCCTTACCATCTACTCCCAGCACCTGGAAGACTAATGCCCAAGAAAATGCAAAGAAGACTGATATGACACTAGATACCCTGCTGGAAAATCCATGTTATTACGATAACACAAAACCTACAACCAGAGTATGGTGGTATTAGGGCATCTAAAAAAAGCTGAACATTGACATTGCCATTGCTTATTACAGGAAAGTCACCTAAGTGGAGAGGTAAAGATGAGAAAAATGTAGATGGAGGAGGTCTATGGATTCCCCCATGGTAAATCGCAAGGCAGGTGTTCTAATGTCGATTCATAAGCGTATAGCTGGGGTTATATCGGCAGATACGAGGGGACAGCATCAGTGGGCCACGCTTTACCTGCTTTTAAATGTATATGCTCCTAATCCCATACCTTCCTTATCCAGAGCTTAAACTTCTTTTCCTCCAGACGCAGAGTGCCCTCTTGATCTTTGTAATGATCTCAAAGTGAATAATGGGGAAGAGAGTTCTCTATATGGACCATTTATATTTTTTTATACAGGGTGATCATATCCCCCCTTAAACATCTCTTCTCAAGGGAGAATAGATTCAGTTCAGCTAATCTCTCCTTATAGCTGAGCTCCTCCAATCCTTTTATTAATTTAGTTGCCCTTCTCTGCACTCTCTCCAATTCAACATCTGTGGGTCTGTAGTTACCTGGTAATTACTTTGCTCCCTTTTTGAAGATAGGAACCACATTGGCCTTATGCCAATCGGTACCTTGCCAGTGACTACAGTCTCTAAAAATCTGAAATAATGGCTTTGAAAAAACTGAGCTCAGCTCTTTGAGGACAAGTGGATGTAATCCATCAGGTCCTGGTGCTTTGTCAACCTTATTTTTCCCAGCTTTTTCTGAAATATATCAATTCTGAGCCATTGTGAATCATTTACGACAGTGACATTGCTATTACGAATTTGGACTTGAGCTCTTGCCATTTTCCTTCGTATACAAAAAAAAGTGTTTAGTAAATCTGCCTTGTCTTTAACCCCAGTTACCAACCCAGCAACATCCTTTAAGGGGCCTACATGCTCAGGTCTGATCTTTTTGCTATTAATATATTTGAAACATTTTGGGGGGTTTGCCTTACTTTCCTTTGCAGTCTGTCTTTCATTTTGAAGTTTTTGTACATTTTATCTCCTTTGTACATTTTTATTTAAATTTTTATAGGTTTCAAATGATGAAGGTGATCCTTCATTTTTATATTTTTGGAATGCCCTTTTCTTGTTCTTTTTTTAACATCAGCTGTGAGCCACATACGTTTAAAAGGCTAAAATTAAAACCGATTACCGATTGGAATATATTTTTCAGTTTGCTTTTGTAGAACAGACTTGAAACATTCCCATTTCTGTTCTGTGTTCCTTGAGGACAATATGGTCTCCCAGTCCAAGTCACAGAGAGCCGCCCTTAATATTGGAAAATTTGCTCTCTTAAAATTAAAATGTTTTTATCTTTCCTGTTTACAGCTTACATTAAATAAAATCATATTATGGTCACTACTACCCAGATACTCTTTTATTTGCACATTTGTTATAAGCTCTGCATTGTTAGAAATAACTAGGTCTAGCAGAGTATCATTTCCAGTTGGGGCTTCTATAAGCTGTACCATAAAATTATTTTGTATTAAATTCACAAATTTCCTCCCTTTTGCTGTTCCTGTAGTGCCATTACTCCTGCAATGTCAGGGTAGTTAAAATCTCCCATGATTAAAACACTTCCACTTTTTGCTGCTTTTTCTAGCTGTGCTAATAGTTGATTTTCTATTTCTTCCTTAGCAGGATGTACCTATCACCCTGTATGCTGTGTTTACGAGATGTTTTGCTGTATAAGCCTGGTTGTCTTTGTATGTAAAAATGTTCAATAAAAATTCAGTTTAAAAAAAAAAAATATTCAACCCCACATTTAATTTCACCCATAATGCCTCAACCTCATCGCTTGTTCCATCCGCAATTTCTTCTTTCACATTCACTTTTAGATCACTTCTCACATACAGACAGACACCACTACCCTTTCGTTTAACTCTGTCTTTACGAAAGAGAGTATACCCAGGAATATTGACAGCTCAGTCATGCAAAGAACAAAGCCAGGATTCAGCAATAACAACTAAATTCTCCTCACTCACTAAGGCTTCCAAATCCCCTATCTTGTTTGCTAGACTTGTAGCATTGGTGAACAGGCTCTTTAAACCATTGCTGCTTTTACCATCATTTTTAGTACAATTAGTATTGCACAATCCAATGTTTGTTTGTAACATGGGAAGCTCCTTGGAATTATCCATAATCCCCCCGCCCCCCAACTATTCCCAATCCACTAGTGTCTGACCCCTGACTAACCTTTCTGCCACCTTTTTTGACTGTCCCACCCCCCTCTGTCCAATTTTAAATATCCCTCCACCATTCCCCTAAAGCTTTCCCCTAGCACAGCAGACCCCCTTTCATTTAGGTGTAAACCATCTCTGGCATACAGGTTGTACCCCAAAAGTAAGCCAAGTGCTCTATGAACCCAAACCCTTCCTTCCTATACCAGGACTTAAGCCATGTGTTTAGCTGCCTTAGCTCCCTCTGCCTTTCCTGTGTTGTGCATGGTACAGGCAATATTCCTGAGAATATAGCCTTAGAGGACCTTTTCTTCAGCTTGAAACCTAGTTCCCTAAACTGATTTTTAAGGATCCCCCATCTTTCATCTATATTGTCATTGGTTCCAACATGGACGAAGACAGCTGGGTCCTGTTCAGCCCCTCCCAGTAGTTTGGCCACTCTGTCCACCACATGCCAAACCCTGGCACCAGGAAGACAGCAAACCATTTGGTTGAAGGGATCCGGCAACAAACTATTCTATTTGTCCTCCTTATGATGGTAGTCATAGGGGATTTTAATTGTCTTTCCCTTCCTGCATTTTCCTCCCCACTACTAGATGTGCTGCTCTCCCTGCTGTTAGGGGTAGCAGTAACATCTAGAGTTGCCACCACTGGGTCTGCCACCTGCAAATCTTCACATAACTTTGCAAACTTGTTGGGGTGCTCAAACACAGGGCTGGCCTTCCTTTTCGGTGGGCCCCTACCACTCCCTCTAGTTACATTAACCCAACTCCCTACATGCTCATCCTGATTAACCTCTCCACCCTCCACATCTAAGCCATTAACTGCCTGCTCAGGGAGCAGGAGATCCCTCTCAAGATGATTCAGTGATTTCAGTGTTGCAATGCACTTCTCCAGCTCTCCAATGCGAGATACAAGAGTTGGGACAGCCCTTGAAACTAGCACATCAAACATTGATGGAGGAGCCTTCCTCTTCAGTAATGAAAAATGCATGGTATGAGGCAAAAAAAAAACATTGGATCAATGGCTGGAAAGGAAAAATAGGAACAGCTAAAATTTAAATACATGGACATCTGCTATCATAAGTTTGGCAATAAAGTGTTTAAAATGTAGGCGTATCTAATGCGCCCCTGGAGGGGTCCCACCTGTATCTCTGCCCTCCAGGCTCCAGATAAAACATGTACCCCTAACCCACAGTTTATCAATGAAATATTAGCCGTTTTCTATAAAATCACTATACTCTTGAGGATGAGGATAGGAATTTCATCCCTTTAGATAGAGAATGGTTGCTCCGGCTAACCAGAAACCAGCAGGAAATGCTCAATTCTAACATTACTAAAGTCGAAATTTTGAATACCATGTCACAGTTGTCCAATGGCAAGGCCACGATACCATACAGCTTCACGGCTGAATACTATAAAATATTGATAGAGGATATGTTGGCCTTCCACCACTGATTACATAACACTTATGTGGCACTCGGGAACTACCTTCCCACAGAAACAAAATGTACATCAAAGTTATACCAAAAAAAAAAAGGGGGAAAGATCCTTTATGCCCAGCATCATACAGACCTATTTTCTTGATTAACTTTGTAGCCAAGATTCTCTAAAAAATCATTGCAGGATGGCTGGCTACTATTCCAGCTGCTTTGGTTTCCCTGGTTCAGGCAGGAACTGTCAAGGTTAGGTCAACGGTAATGAAGATCCGCAAAGTTTTGACACCGAAAAGGCATTCTACAATGTGCATATCCCTTGGCTCTTTGCAGTACTGTCCCAAATCGGTATGGTCTGATCATACCAGGGCATGTGCTCGGTCATATATTCGTCTTGCTCCACCCGGGTGGCCACCCCTGGGTATTTATCACAGGCATTTGCTCTCCAGAAAGGCATGCAACTGGGGAGCCTTTTATCTTCCTTGCTGTTCAATCTAGCGCTCAAGCCCCTGGCACGTGCCATTTTGACATCAAACCAGTATCATGAGTTGCAGATACACGGCAGCAAGGTGTGAGCGGCACTATTTACAGATGACATCGTACATCGGCTCCTGCTGAGGACTTACCCTATATCGCACAGCTATGGAATAGCCCTAGTAACAGTGCTTACCTGCACCCCACCACCCTATCCTAAACATATTCCTACTGCCCAAAAAGGAATGGCATCATGGTAATAAGTCAATAGGAAAGTGGGAGGGCAGTATGAAATGGGCACTCTGAAATTTCACTTCCCTAAGAATTCACCTAGTTAGTTAGGTTCAGTCTCCCTGCACCCAATTCTTATTGGTAGATTTTTTGTCATAATATTTTAAAAGTTGCCTACCAACTGGTAAATGTTCAGCTGAAATACTGAACTATATTTTACAACAGTTCTTTGCAGATTCAAACTCCCAGTGAGTACAACACATCAAAGAAAAGGAAGTGGGTGGAGTAGGGCTTTAAAATCATATTTTTATATTCTTGCACAACTTATCTCTACTAGTTCTATTTGCTGCTTTTTAACCCACAGACTCAATCCTCTTTTCTATCTCTTCTACATAAATTTTAGGACAGAGAGCTCTGCAATGCTGCAATAAACTCTCACATATTGATGTGTAAACAATGTTCTGCAATCTCCTTTAAACCCGGGGTATGTTGGGACATAGGACACTCCAGGATGTGTTTGCATGATGGCTTGGACTCAGAGTGGTTTACATAAAATTGAGCCTCTTTTAACCGAAAAGCTGAGTGGTTTCAAAGGTTTCAGGGTCTCTACAATACAATTCGCAATCTCATCAGCTGAGTTAAATTCAAGATTCCTATTGATTTCTAAGAAAACACAGTCTATAATCAGGCCTAGTAGTGGGATTTCATTGTGTGTGATCTGGCAGGGAGACTTCTTGTGAGGTGACTGCAGAGTTCCCATGTAGATGCAAAATGAGGGAGGAAAGGTGAGGAATCAGAAGGTAAGATAAATCTATTATCTAGGGGAAATGACAGACCATCTCTATCACCAACCCCTAAAAAGGTTTTCTTTCTAAACTGTTCAACTGTTAAACTGGTGCCATTCATCCACACACATTCCACTGCTAGGCGCCCCATCTTTCTACTGTAAACAATCTTCAACCATCTTGATTGCTGTGCCAATATGACGTTACTTGCACGTAGGTGGTAGTTCATTTAGTCCAGCACAAGGAAGGGAAGCCAGGACTGACTGGTTTCCATGGTAACCAAAGCATACACAGCTCGGCTTTGATGCCAGAAACCCAGATCAATCAGGCAGGTCAGGCACATTACTGTCCCTTTCTGCAATAATGACATACCTTTTCTTGCAAACCTAAAATGGGAACTTTAGTTCCACTTTATTTACTCAGGCATTGTTATAAACAAGTGTTAACCCCCATAATTGTCACCTGACAGAAGTATGCAATACAGCTATGGAAAAAAAAGAAAACAAAAACAACTTTAACTACTTTAAACGTGGGTAAAAAGCTGCAAATAAACGTTTTTAGTGATGCTGGCAATTCTTACTTTTGCTGTCTGTAGTTTTTCTTTCGCTTCGGAGAAAAACATACACGTGCAAAAAAAGCCAATTGTACAACCCCGCCTTTAAAGCACAACGGAAATACATGTAAATGGTACGTCATTTCCTGTGCCCCCGGAAAGCCGTTTACTCAGCTGCCTGGTTAGAGATATTTTACGTATCTTTTGAGCTACGATGTCTATGCTTTTACGGGCTTGGTGCGCCAAAATCATAGACCGGCGGTTATACTCTACCTCAGATTTGCCAGTTATTCGAGTTGCTCGGCGAACACAAGTATGGCTGGAGAAACTAGAGAAGCGCCAAATCAAACCAGTTGTAGCTCCCAAGGCTGGGAAACTTTTGATCAGCACTCGCAGGCGAGAACTTAATCAGGCAGCAACGGAGACGTATAGTAGATGGGAACAACCCACTTTAGTCAGCAGAGGATGGAAACATCGCAATTCACGAGGAGATTACTTCATTATTAACCGTCAACGGGAGCAGCGTGAGTGGCCGGAAACCAATGACACATTTCGTGATCTCAGTCTGGATCTAAGAGTGGTTACAGCTGTTGAGGCAATGAACATCGCGACACCAACCTGGACGCAGAAGGAGGTCATCCCATGTCTGCTCCGAGGCCAGAACGTGTTGTGCGCTTCGGAGACTGGTAGGGGAAAAACCCTGGCTTATTTGCTCCCTATCATGCACAAGCTTTTAAATCAGAAAGAGTTTTGTCCGGGCAGTCCTCGCAGTTTAATTTTAGTACCCTCAAGGGAACTTGCAGGGCAGGTAACCTCAGTGGCTCGCAGGCTTAGTTCGCATCTTGGAATTAATGTTCAATTTGTAGGAGGAGGGCGAGGTCGAAAAGTAACAGAAAAGCAACTTGGACGACTATCGGTTGATATTTTGGTGGCCACTCCAGGATTTTTTTGGAAAGCATTGAAATGGAACAAGGTTTCTTTAGCTGACCTTCATTACATTGTTTTGGATGAAGCTGATACACTTTTTGACAATACATTCTGTGATCTTGTTGAAGGCATTCTCATGCATACTCGGATAGCTTCCCATTCCAAGGAAGTGCATGGGCATGACAAAAAAGCCCAGTTAGTGATAATTGGAGCTACTTTTCCAGAAGGGGTTGGAGAAATTCTTAGCAAAGTAACAGACCTGGGCAGTATCCACACAATAAAAAGCAGGAAGCTAAATCTACTCATGCCCCATGTACAACACACTTTTAAGAGGGTTAGAGGAGCTGACAAAGTCCCTGAATTACTACAAGTGCTGAAGAAACATGCTGCTGAAAAACAGGAAACTGACATTTTTATTTTTTGCAATACTTCACAAACTGTGGATTGGCTTAGCTACATTTTAGATGACCATGGCATTCGGCACACCCGACTTCATGGTCAAATGCCTGCTAATATCCGGCATTCTCTCTTTGAAGCTTTTCATAAACAACAAATGAATGTGTTGGTTTGTACAAACATAGTTTCCAGGGGACTTGACAGTAGCAGAGTAAGTACTGTAATTAACTTTGATTTTCCCTTTACTGTAGAGGACTACCTTCATAGAGCAGGAAGGGTTGGCCGCATTGGAAGCAAAAATCAAGGCAATGTACTGAGTTTTGTCACACATGTCTGGGATGTTGAACAGGTGCAAACAATTGAAACTGCGGTGCGTAAAAGAAGCAACCTTCCTAGCACATTATTTAGAATGAAGGACACCTCACTAAACAAAATGACTACAGACAAAGAATCGGAGAATTAAAAAAAAAAAAAAATTACACATTATATATGTGCATATGTATATATTTTTTTGAACATCAAAGTAATATTGTAACACAATAAATTAATTGCATAGGAATGGTCAATATATCTCTACACATTCTTATTTTGAATTATGTAAGGTGCAGTGGCTTTTTTTTTTATCTGTTTTGACAGACAAATGCAGCATGTTTTCAGGTTAATTAGCTCCCCCTAAATTGACCTTAGACCATATTAATGGCATATGACTATGGTAGGGACATTAGAATGTGAGCTCCCTTGAGGGACAGTACGTGGCAGGACTATGGACTTTGTACAGCACTGCGTAATATGATGGTGCTATATAAATACTGTGTAAAATTATTCTGCTTTAACCATTCATTTGACATTAAATTAAACTTTTGGCCTGCATTTGACAATCTGTGCTTTAGTTTTCTAATAAACTGCTTTGGGAAGAGTTCCAATTCTAACAGGAAAAAATTCTTATGGACACACAACCTTAAACTATGTACACATTTTAGATAAATGTCTTTCAAAACAAAAGATCCTTGAAAAACGAATACTCACTAAGAATACTAAGATTTTTGTTTTGCCAACGTGTTCTGTGTTACCCATTTGTGAAGGCAATTGCATAAAGCAACAATTGTCTAAATGCAAAACACATTACTTAAATTTTATTCTGCAGCTAAGTGACTGTGTTACCACTAATCTACAAGGTAATATCTGCCCCTGTAGGTTGTCCTGAGCTTCAAGCAATAACTCTACTTTTTCTACTTTTCTGGTGACTTAGATATGATTCTGTTGTTACATGGTTTGAATAGGCTTTCATCGGTTGCCAGGTAATTTTTTTTAAATTTCAGCCAGTTTACAGGGGACCTAAACTCTGATTAGGCATAATATTAGACTTCTATTCTGACTTGCACTTGTTCCCTTGGTGGTGTTGGCTGTGTCAGCTTGCATCCATAAAATAATAAAAAAGTAATTGACCTTCTCCACCCACAGCCCTCATTCCCTACTCAAACTCCCGCCTAGCCCCTTCTAACCAATTAACAAGTTTGTTTTTTTCTGTGATTGGTTAGTGCTGATGTCGTAGATACAGATTAAGGACCTGCATCCCACCATCATATCAGACTCCTGCACCATATCTGTACCATCCTCCTTGAGCCAGTTATTACCCTAATCTGTGAAGTTTATTGTGACCCTGGTCTGCATTGTCACCCTTATTTGTGGAGATTGTTGTCATCCCCATCTGTGAAGCCTATTGTGCCTTATCTGTACCATCCTCCTTGCGCTCATTATCACCCAAATCTATGTTGTCACCCTAATCTGTGGAGCCCATTGTCACCCTAATTTGTGTCATTGTCCTTAATATTTGTGTCAATGTACCTTAATCTGTGAAAATGTATATTTAGGTCCACTGTTTTGGCCAAAGTCTCTAACACCTCAGATCAGGCTGGAAAGCATAGAAAAATGCATGAGGGGTATGCTCTAAAATTTTATTTTGCAGCTCTGTTTTTTTGTTTTTTTTAAATATTGCACCCTAAATCAGCAGTCAACAACCGGTGGCCCGCGGTTCTGGGCGGTGCACCCCCAAGTGGGGTCAGTACAGGGACCCCGCTGGGGGGACACACTGGCCAGAGCCGTGGACCATATCCCCCGTACAGTCCCAGGGCTCGGGGAAGTGGGCAGGCTGTGTCCCTGGACATAACCCTCCCACTCTCCCATTACAGGCTCAGATCTGCAATGGGAGAGTGGGCTGGGCTCTCTTGTTATTACATCACCATGGGGAAGGTTTCTACACTTGGCTCCCCACGCATGCGCAGTCAGGAGCCAGGAATTTTAGTGGTTCGCAAGACCAAAAAGCATGGAGACTGCTGGCCTAAATGACTATTTTTCCTGTAAAATTATTCTGAGTTTGGTTTGTCTGACCTGTTGACAGTTGGGGGCCAAGCTACTTTAGGGAGCTGTTCTTTCTCCTGTGTAGTTTTTTGTGTACAGATTGTCCCACTCATGCAACATAAACCACTTGTATAAGGTTGATTTTCAAGTAACACCTGGGTCTTGCAATTGTCTCAGGGAATAGGTTTAAACAAATATTTATGAATTATTCTTTATTTTAAAAATGGATGAAACCAGATTTTATTTCCAGACTGCTTGTGGAGTGAAAGGAGAGTATACCATTACCTAAACCAAAACAACGTAGTCATACCACTCAACCAAAGGCTTTCTCTGTATCAATGGATGACTCAAAAGGTAATGAACTGAATGGATATGATTTATGTCTTAAAACTACATTGTCGCTGGCCTCCATGGTGGTCATGAAATAAACCTCAACCGATCATGCAAAGGATTCCCGACAAGTGGTTAGAGGAGGAAACAAAAGACCCAACACAATTTACAGGTGAGGAAAAGGTAAAATCTTATGTAGGTCAAACAAATTTCAAGCCAGTCAAAAGAAAAAAAAACTTTGTCACAAAGTCATTTAATAATGGTAACACCCCAAAAATAGTGTGTTATCAAATAACTGTGTGGAAAGTTATGTATATATATGGCCAGGAAACAACTACTCTTTTGGCCAGTGAATATTTAAGGGGTATTAAAAATAAAGTAACATAGATTTTATCACAATATTTTTTTACAGTTTCAGGACAGTAAGCCTGAGGGGATGAAAATTAAGGGTATCTAAAAACCAAGGGGACTATGATAAATTCTCTAACAAAAGAAAACAATGTTGTGATTAAACAATCAATGGAATCTGGTGTTTTCTTATAAATGATGGTCAAGGTGCATAAAAGGTTTTACAGAATTGTAAGTTAACTACTTTTTGACTTTTAAAGTATGGTTAAAATTGGTACATATTTTTGATAAAGGCAAAATCTGTTTTACAATTAGTTGCTGGCACTCCCATTGGTTCATTGTACAGGAATGAATCAAAGTCTCCTCCTATGCCTGAAGAAGTCCATCTTACTGGATGAAATGTGTAGGGGTGTGCAGTAACCGTTTACTACATGCAAGTGCATAGTAAGCTCTGTCAATTTCAATAGGAGGTATCGGAGGAAGTTTTAGGAGGCAAAAAATCCTTATGACCTTTGGTTTCTGGGGGAGAGTACATTTTCTATTATTTTTTTCATTTTCAAAGTCATCCAGGGGAAACAATATAAAAGCTAGCCTAGACTTTATTTCAGGCTTAAAAATTAAATCAGAGTCTGCCTAGTATGTACATGATTTCTGGATGGTGGCACTTGATCATTTCCCTCAATAGAGGGGTTTGTCCCTTTGTCTGCACTACATTTCAGAGATGTTTGTGGATTTAGGGCTGCCATACCTGTGTTCAACCATAGGGGAAGGTTGTTGGGTGGTGGACAAAACCCTCCTGAGCTGTACATTGTTCTTCTTGGCCCCCTCCATGCTCTTTTAGCTTGGAGTAAGGAAAGAGAGATGGAACCCAGAGATTCGCCCTCTGAGTGAGCTGCTTGGTGTGCAGATGATAAAAATGATGATGCCAATGTCTACTGTGACCTAGCTTTCAGGAGTTCAAGGTCTATGGAAAGTCCTTTTTCTGCACTCACTTTGTCTGTTATGGGTTTTGCTTTGAAGGCTTAAGGAACTGCTGTCTGGCTACAGGCTTTTGGGTCTGCAGGCTGGAAAGCTCCTCATGCTGTCATTACCCAGCCATACTATCCTATCCATCTATCTAGCTCAGCCTGGGCATCTTACAGAGAAAACTGTCAATGAATCTTGGCAGCCTGCCAGCTCTTCTCTTTTTTTATGTATCCAATTTTAGGCTGCAGGCTCACTAAAATTCAGATAATTACCTATTAGTTGCCCACAGCCCTGGTGCAGTAGGGTGTGGGTTTGCTGTATAAGGGCTGGTTCAGGCCTGTGGTGGGAGCAAGCAATCCTGTGCAGTATCCAGCATCTGACCAGTTAATCAACTCCAGTCTCATTTCTTTTGGGCTGCCTCCAAAACATGTACATGTGCATCTCCCCCAAGGCAGAAAATCACTAATGTGGGAAACAATAACTGGAGTGCACCCTTACGACCTGCCTAAAGATAGTCTAAGGTTTAGTTCACACTACTGGTGTTTTGCCAGTGTTTAGCAGTTTTGAAACTGCTCTAGACAATATAATTGCCCCTATTTTCACATACAAACAGCTTTATAAATTTGCACTGAATTAGACCGCTAGGGAGGTTAAAGTATTCCTCATTATGTTCTTATAGGTAGATTCAGTGTTCTCCCCAGAAATTATTTTCAGCCGGGTGGTAGGAAGCTGTAGCCGGTCGGTAAAAAAGGGGGTGTGGCAAAACACGGCAAATTTAGTGCTCCCAGTTGTTTATGCCATGGGTAACAGTAACCTCTTATTGTTTCAGTGTTCTACCTTCTCCCAATTATTTGTTACAACTTTGTAATGCCTGCCCCGTTAGTATATCCAATTTTTCTATTCTATGTATTTTGCCACAACTGTCCTATGCCGTGTATTGTGACCCAACTTACTAGTGTTCCAAGTTTTAAGAGTGTAATCCTTTGTAGTAGTGTAATAGTATAATGAATGTGGTGTAAGTTAGGCTTAGCTCACATTAGCAGCAAAGTGCGTGAGTGACTTCTGGCAACTGCTAGGCACCTAGGATTGGTAACAGGCCATAAGAACATAAATCTGTACCTAGCAAAATGTGCTGCCTGCTCTTTTACACATATCTGTCTGCATCTTACCTCAAACCCCAAAATACCATAGCATCATTACAACATTAAAAAAAAAAACTGTCCATCAAAATGCACTTCCTTGTTACACACGACTGTAACCTTCCAGTACCTCAACATCAATAAAATTTAGTGGGCAGAGTTCATTTTCTAATGATGCAATAGTGATGACTTTTTAGGGGATGGTAGTCACAGATGTTCCCCACTTGTACCTATATTTTTCGTTTCTTACACCTCCCCATTCCCCAATTGAAGTTCAGAATGTTAGATAAGTGGACAGGAATGTGTAACAGGGCAGGGAAGCCCATTTTGATGGGCAGAGTGTTTTATGTTCTAATGATGCTGTAGTAATGAGATTGTAAGGGGAGAATGTGCCCGCCACTTGCACCTATAATTTCAGTTTTGTACCCCCCACCCTTAGAGAAATTGGTGTACAAAGAAGAGAGGCAGACAGTAGTTTCATAGGTATATATTTGTGACAGGTAGGTATATATTTAGGGGCCCTACCCCAATGCTCCATCGTATGTTAGTGGCCCTAGGGTCCCCAATTTGCACTTTCAATTTAGGACTCCTAAATAATATATTTAGGAGTCCTAAATTGAAGGAGTCCTTATAAATAATATTGATTTAAATAAAAATAATAAAGACCACTTCCCAACTACAAAACTTTCCTCAAACACAAAATTATGCAGGTTTAGTTAAGGTTTACATTAAGTCCTGCAAAGATTCCTTAGTGTATTCTAAAAAGTGCTTTATGACTCATCTTCATCAACCAACACCTG
Organism: Pyxicephalus adspersus; assembly: GCF_032062135.1. Lineage (NCBI taxonomy): Eukaryota > Metazoa > Chordata > Amphibia > Anura > Pyxicephalidae > Pyxicephalus > Pyxicephalus adspersus. The sequence goes on from NC_092866.1 coordinate 31,035,850, forward strand.
ATTAGGATACATGTCTGGACAGGATTCAAGAGTGCACAGCTCATCAAACAGAAAGTCTCACAAATCTCAGTTATAATGCAGTGAGCAGTACGGGCTAGACCCTACTGTCATGAACTTGTATAAAATAGTGGCATAAACTGAGACAGCTGATGGTGCATTTATTGGAGAAAAAGTGCAAATATAACATGTGAAAACATACTGACAAGTACTGTCATAAACCCATTGCAAACACGCCCAAACAGCTAACTAACAAACCAATATGAGGATACCGAAATAACAAACTTGGACCTAGTAATTTCCAGTCAGGATCAAACAAGCCTGACACAGGATGGAGAACGGAGAGCACCATAGGAAACAGGCTACATATTTCAGAGGATCTGATCGGGATTCAGTAAATGGAATGCCCTTAAATAGGGAGCTCCCAGCTGCATGCATAACAAGTTCTTTCTAAAGATGGCCACCTTCTGGAAGTGTATAGTAAACAAGATTTTTAGCACCACCATAACACAGAAACCATAACACACCCCTTAAAGCTCTAACTAAGAGATGGGCCTTTCCAATTTCTCCCAATCCTCTGGTTTCAGCATAACAGATTTATACATATATTTTCTAATCTTGGTCAATGTTGTGTAAAAAGAGCTATGGTAAAGAGGTAATGTCCTGCCTTATGTCGGAGATTTATAAAAATCATGTAAAGCGGAGGCAATTTTACAAACTAAATGTACCTTCTTACTCCTTAACCCCTTACTTATAGGCTGAACAAAGGTACAGGTGCACTGGCTGTGCAAGGCATTACCCAAGCTTCTACTACTTTTTTGCCATATACATAGATTGTTCCAAAACACTTGAAGAGGTTCCAGATGACATTGTAGCAGCCTAGATAATATCAAATTCTTTTTATATACGCTCCATAGGGTATGTTAATGATTAAAAACTGGTAACAATCACTTACCTCTTTATATGTTATTAGAGAACACATGCTATATATCAACATATAAAGAAGTAAGGAACTTCCTTCATTAGATGGTAAAGACTTTTACTATATTATCAAGCCCTGAACACGCAATAATGGAACCAGTATACTGATTCTAAAGGAACCTCCATTAGAGAACTGAGACCAACTTAGAAATAAAGCTGCATACACATGTGCATTTATTGTTGTTGGAAAGGATCTTTCACGATCCTTTCCAACGACTAAAGACTGCACGATACATGAACAAGTACTGTACATACAGCACAGTTCTGCTCTATGGAGAGGGGAGGAGGGGGAACAACAGAGCGGCACACTGCTGCGCGCTCTCCGCCTTCCCTTGCATTAGGATCGTTCATTGTCCATCGTCGGTGGATCCGCCAGGACGGCGGTTCGGACGATAGAGGACGGGCACTGTACACACGCCAGATTCTCGTCCAATATCGCCCCTGAGCCGTTTATTGGGCGAGAACCATTGTAATTGTGAACCTAGTTTAAGACTAAATATCCTTGATTATAATCATTTAGGATTTTATCATCTATTCTCACTATACTCATTATTCTCTATTATTATATTATTCTCTCATTATTATAATCTATGGGCTAAAATACACCCAGCTACCCTATACCTCAATTTCTAAGTATTATGTGAACCAACTCCTCCCTTATACAGTACTCCATAAAATCACCAATTACCTCATTATCAAGTAACTTAACATGCAGCCACTATGATATAAATCCTGATTATTAATAATAATAATATGATACTGTATCCACTGGATAGCGTCTACCATATTGCATTTACTATCCAGCACAGTGACCCAATCTTTTTATTACCCACCTCCATTATACACCTTATATCTCTATCATTTTCTAATATTTGTTTCTTTTGATTTTCTTATGTCTTGTGATGTGTACATAGATTAATATGTAATATAGTTTTTTGTATGCATTCTTTTTTAAAATAGCTTTGGTCTCTGAATCACCCGATGAAGGCTTTGAGCGAAATGCATTTGGAATTGAGACAAGACATGAAATTGTGAATATGACCCTATGTGATTTGTTAACATGGGTCGCACTATGATTGACTAAAATAGGAGTGTAGTGCGCCTAGGCCCACAAACCACAACCAACTCCAGGAAGTACTTTAACAACCTTTATTGCATGATCCAGATACAGGCTGAGGCAAAACACAAGGTCAGTCCGATAAAGTTTTAGGTACAGAACGATGAGGCAGAAGGGGTAGTCAGGGACAATCCGAGGTCAGGGCAGGCAGAGTTCATGCAAAGGTCAGTAATCAGGCCGGGTCACTGTGGGTAATAAGTCCAAGCTAGTAACAAGACAACAGAGGTTTAACACGGTAATCCATACGAGAACGCACCCAAGCACACTGTAACACAGAGGCTATAACGGGCAAGGGTGTAATTGACAGGTCACATTAAATGGGCAAACTGCCCAATCACATTGCGCCACCTGGCGCTATTGGATAAGGTGAATTATTAAACCAACGAATCCCCTGCGGCTGATTTGGTCGCAGGAAATTCAAACTAAACATGTAAATAATGTAAATAACCTATTTGAAGTAAAATACATATTCTATCTAATATTGCCAAAAAAGACGTCTTTCTTCTTTCTTTGAACTTATTTACATTACTGGGCTTGGCAATCGTAATATCGCTACATTAGAATAGGCTCCTCCTATGCCAAACTTCTTTTCATCTCCCCGCATTGCATACTATTATTAAGTCTATGATCTACCAAAACCCCCATTTTTTTTTCCATTTTTGACTCCCTCAAATGTATTCCTCCCTAAACAGTATAAAGCATGCATATTGTTAGCCCCCCCCACCCACCCATGTGCATGAAAAGACTTTTCATTTATCAATATAAATGGCATTTGCCACTTGGCTGCCCAATCAAACAGTACATCCAGGTCTGCTTGTAGATTATAGACATCCTGTATGGACTCAATTCCATTACATACCCTGTTTCCCCGATTATAAGGCACTGTCTTATATTTTTTGAAATGCCAAAGAGTGTCTTATTTTAATTATTTTTTCAAAAATCGGGGGTGGCTTATTTAATGGGGATGTCTTAAAATCGGGGAAACACGGTATTAGTAGTCGGTGGGGTACTGTGTCAAATGCTTTTGCAAAGTCCACGTATACTTTATCATCTGTTCTCCACTGTCTACCTGTTTACTTCCTCATAAAAAGAGAGTAAATGTGTTTGACAGCTTTGGTCTTTCTTTTTCCTGGAATCTTTCCAAATATAGAAGTTAAACTTACCAATCTGTAGTTACTTGGTAATCACTTTGCTCCTTTTTTAAAGATAGGTACCACGATGGCCTTATGCCAATCCATTGGTACCATGCCAATGATTAAAGAGTCTCTAAAAAGTAGACACAATGACTTTGTAATAACTGAGCTCAGCTCTTTGAGGACACTTGGTGCTTTATAAACCTTAATTTGATGCAACTGTTTCTCAAACATATCAATTTTGAGCCATTGTAGCTCATTTAAGGCTCTGACATTGCTATTTGCAATTTGGACTTGAGGTCTGCCATTTTCCTTGGTGTACACAGAGCCAAAAAAAGTGTTTAGTATGAATAAGACAAAAATGTATAAAATCAAATTTGAAGCAATCAGAATTTCCACATTATTAACTCTAGGTCAATACAGGATACAAAATGTCAGGGAACAGACAGAAAAGGGAACCAATCTATGTATTGTGGTAGTGGTATGAATAATAGTCAATAAGTACAATATCTAGTGAACCTGGTAGAGAGGCCTGAAGATAACCATGGTTGAGGATTGTAGAGTAGATTAGATGTTCAGGAAGCCATTGGACAGTCCAATGGAAGATTTTTGACCAACAAAAGCAACCAAAAATTAGCCAGGCTCCTTTGAGGAGGAAGCGAAGCATTTGCAGCTAGGTTTCCTGCACTGTGTGTGCCAGTACTCGTAGACATGTTTGGAAGGTGTCCATATGGTAAGTCAAACATGTCTAGAAAGGAGGACAAATCCACCACATGTTGGGAGGTTACCAACTTCAAATTCCGTTACACCACCAGTTGGGAAGCCCCAATAATATTTTATGTTCTTAGTGTGTAGAACCTAAAGAACAGATTTTAATGAACAGAACACCAATGTGTGGCCACACAGGCTGATCTCAGGCCCATTAAATGTGATTGTGACTTCTGTTTTCTCTGCTTACATTATAGTTGCTTTGACTTTAGAAGAGTGGAGCCAGAGTCCTGGCTTCTAGGCCCAGGGACCTATAAATGCAATCACATTTGATAGTAGAATCCTTTGAGACATTCATCAACATATTGAAAATGAAGGTAGTGGCTATAGGCAAGTCCTTTCAGTCAACTGATTTGGGGATTGGGAATAATGTTATTGCAATGACTAACAATATGTTTGGCTAAGAAATGTAGGAAGAGGGAAGGAAAATGGGCCAATAGATATATGTGTTCCAACGTAGTCTGGTTGTCATCAAGTTATAGTAGAGTTTTTGCTGGTAAAAAAATACACAGCGAAATATTATTAAATCAAATTAGTACAATAAATCGTTTGTTAGGAGATGCTTGGGGGTCAGAAGTCCTGTGCTGTGCGTCACCGCAGTATCTCTTCCCATTTATTCTGTCCAGCAGTGAAACATGCAGCAGCAAGGAAATAGCAACATCTTCTGCTTCCCTTTATCCATGCAGCGTGAAATGTACTTTCTCTAAATCCCTTGCCCACACTTTGAGACTGTGCACAGCTGAACAGAATTTTAGGAGCCGATTAGTGCTCCTGTGCTACCATTGGCTGCTGAGGCTTTTTTAGCCTCTCTGCTCCCACTGCTCAGTGCCTGTTGTAGCTTTAAGCTAGGTTGACATGCTCTTGGGTTTTGTGTGATTTACTGTTGTTGGTGTCTGGTGAGTACATAACGAAACATGAATTAGCCACTTTTTGAAAGCAAAGAGGACAATTTCTCTCTACACCTAGAGCTTTTTGTTACATAAGGCAGGGAGAGTTGAAGTGCAGTAACCTATGGAAACTAGCCACAAATTGGGTAACTCAACACAATTTATCTTTTCCCATGTTAGTCAGTGTGTAAAAAGACCCTCACAAGTAGCTCTGCTCTTACCCAATGGTTTCACTTTTTCCAAAAGGATCCTGACCAGGGCTTAGATGATTATTGATTTTCAGCCTGGATTAGGATAAAGATGAATATTGGCAACCAAAAGGCTGGTTGGTGGCTCTATTCAAATTACTGATGATATATAGAAACTCTGTATTTAATTGTAACTTTTCAGCAATAGGTAGAAGTCTTTGCTTTCAAAGTGGTTAGGTGTTAGATCTTTCAGTAAGGACACTTAAAAAAAAAGTTTTGCTTTTAGATACCTTTGGTAGAATCTGATAGTCCGAAACAACAAAATAGCACTATAGGTCTTAAAGCTGAACTTCAGAATAAGCAAATGTTGTCTAAGTACAAGAGCATGACTTGTGTATTTCTTCCACTGCCGTACAGTAATTAATTGTGCAGG
>NC_092866.1:31042032-31042619 GCF_032062135.1 Pyxicephalus adspersus
CATAAAGGACACACACGCAGGATCAGATATCTGGAGCTGTCTTATAAACGGGTGAGTGTCTTATTTTAATTATTTGTTTAAAAATCGGGGGTGGCCTACTTAATGGGGATGTCCTAAAATCGGGGAAACACGGTACTTTAACCCAAATTAATCATTGGGTTTTCAAAGCATTTGGTGCACATCATTTGTGGTGGTTAAGGAGTATACTGAATACATTTTTTTATATTTGACCAGGGATTAATTGTATTAGTGTAGTAGCAAAACCTGGAGTAACTTATCTATAACTACCAACCAGATTTAAATTTATTCTGACTAGGGACGTTTGGGAAAAATCTCTGGTTTTCAGTAATGACAAAGGAAGGTCAGGCTTTGTTCCAAAGTACAGGTCTAAAAGGATAAAGAGCTGCAGAACATGAAGACCTAAATCTTTGGCTATGCTTTGGTTATATCCTATACATTTGCTGCTTTGCGCCTAAACAAATCTAAGCACTACCACACATTGCCCCTGATTCATCAATAAAATCCGCGCTCGCTGGAAGCGCGAAAGTACGCGCGGCCATCGATCGCGGATTACCGCGGTCCGGACT
>NC_092866.1:31048558-31086950 GCF_032062135.1 Pyxicephalus adspersus
TTATATTCATGATATCTACTAGAACCCTATTCGGACATATTTCTGTAAGTTACAGGTCTACAATTTAAAAAAAAAATTTCATGAAAACCTGTGACGCTTTTGGAACAGAAATCTAGAAATCAGTGTAACGCTCAGGTGGTTAAAAAAACTGAATCTCATATTTTAGGCTTTGAAATACATTCACAGTAATGGGAAATGTTTACTAGTTTATATTTTCCCACTTCTAATACATGTATTTCTTCCAAATTTTACAACACATCTAAAACATCAGCTTGAAATTTGGAACAATTAAGAGATACTTGCAGTCAAGTTTTTACAACCATGATCAATAAATAACATTCCCCTCTGTGTGAGGCTAATCACTGTATTATGATAATCTTAAGTATTACCACTTAAAGTGGAAATAGTCACAATTTGCCTTATCCATTGTTCAACCCCAAATCCCTTCCAAGCCAGGTGGGAACCACCTCCCAAGCCAGGTGGCAATCACCCAAAAACAGCCGACTGACCACTGAAAAGCAAAAGGGACCGGGGAGAACACGGCTTATCAGTATTACTTCTAGGAACAGAATCCTATTTAAAATGGTTAAGCTGACTTAATTTAACTCTTATTTGATAATAAGAAGTGTGCCCACCTAGCTCCCCTGCTGTGAAGAGAATTTTTGCTTTAATGTAGGTAAGGCAGAAAATATAGTTTCATTGCTAAGTACCAACCCCGGAAGGCTTTGTTTCAAAATTACATCGATCCTAACCAGCTAAATGCTTTTCTTGCTGATATGATCAGCTCTCCCTCTAAACAGAATATGACATAGTCATGCATAGGAGCTGCTGCCAGAACTACTGAACTGTGAAGTAGGGGTAGATGTGTTTTTTACACAATATGGCTAATCATGAGTATGAGTTTGTATTATTATGCCAAACTGAATGCTGGTGCACCGATGCGCCCCACCAAGCGGGGACCTTCTCCTTACCCCGCTGGTTATCCACTTATCCAGGTCTAAATGACACACTAAGCTATAAACCCTTTTTATAAATAATACAATGATATCATGATACTTGCCAATAACCAATAAAAAGAATCAGGGATCCTTAGGGATATGAAATATTCACCATATCACTAGTTCGATTACATATGTACTACTTTAACATGTTCACACTGTAAGCTGTGAATTTGACTTTAGACCAAGGGTATTACCTTTAAATGTGACACTGTTTTTGGATGGTCAAGATAGAACGCAAAGAATATATATTAGGTTGCATTTCTCTGGCAATATGACCTTATATTCGGTTTTCATCCTGATGATAGTATTTGAAATTGGTGTATATAACAAATTGGTTTTTCATTGCTTTTGAAAAGTCTCCATTAAAAGCATTTATGAGGATGTTGATGTAATCAATAAGCCAACATATATGTACAACTTTTACACTTCTATATACTACTACTACTTATAAATTCCTACCTATCTTTCCTATGGGGGATAGTGTGGAAAAATATGAAGTACATAAAAAAAACACCTCTGACCTAATTCGCCTTACGAGGGACGGGAGTCCCCCAAATTGTGAGCACATTGGATAAGATACACCGGAAATTTCTGGCGTTATACTTGCCACCCTATCCCTCAGGTACCAGGGGCATCCCCTGGTGACCAGGACTTGCCATTGTGGAGGGTTTTCTCCATGAGAAGGCAAGTGAAGGCGGACGACAATACACAACAAATACCCCCCAAAAAAGTCCCCCTAAATCAGTTGGGCCTGATTACTATCATTATGTTGTAATGATAGTAATGACAATAAGTTAATATTTAATCACATAATGTAAGACCCTCAACCGGTATTAAAATGTAAGTCAGTAATTCTATCTATTTATATTTATTCTCTGTACAAAAGCAGGAGTGGTACTCCATACAAGCCCATTTGGTGCAATTCAATTTGCATGTGTGAAGAATTCTAAATAGTTGAATCTTTCTTCTATAAAGACTAATATAGTATACAACGCAAGCGTAATAGTATTCGCATATGCACACACAACATCTACTAGTAAGGGCGGAAGTCACGATACACTAGGGGCGGAAACACGTTCCTAAGAGCTTCTCTGAAGTCTTACAAGAATTGATACAGCTTGCCTACGCACCAGTCCACGCATGCGCATACAAGAAGCCCTATAACGTAAATAATAGGAACAGGCGCATGCGCATTCCAAGGTGTAGGGGTGCCCTCTAACTGAATTTAACTATTTAAGAGTGGTATGCTCTCAGCTCCAGTTCAATTGGAACTGACTGCTGACACTCAGCACCCATATACTATGCCTCAATTGAATAAGTAAGTAATCTCATTTATTTTTCAATTAATTGTAATATATGTACTGTATAAATTATTTTTGACACAGTGCACAATCTCAAGGAATCCCCTGAGGAAGCTCTTGAGAGCAAAACGCGCCGGGATGTGAGATAATGTTTGCTATATATTTCTTCAACCCCATGTGTATTCCCTAACATGGGGGTAATATGTACCAAGATTGTAAAGGAGAACTCTGTATAGTCTAGACTTTAGCTTAGCTGATCTATGTTAGGCCTAGGACAACATTTTGTATTTATTAAACTTATGGTTGTTTGGTTAAAAATCTTTGCCGCAAAGCCTTTCTTTCCTTCTCTTTCCACTGGTCATACTTTTTGAAATAGGGGTTTGGTAAACACAAATAACTTCTATTTTTGGTTTGTGACTCTGAGGATAGAACAAACAAATATCAACAACCTATATTGTCAATTAGACCCTCCACAGCCTAAAGGTGCGTACACACTTCCAATTTTTTGCCGATTGGGCAAAAAATCGTTCGTAAAAAAGTAACCAACGACGCCGACGAACGAGGAAAGTCGCTGGAAACGAACGACCGGACCGGCGGATACGATCGTTCGTAGATATCGTGCAGGATCGTTCGTTGTTCGTTTTCCAACGATAATAATTGGAAGTGTGTACGTAGCTTAAGCTGCTTATCCCTGTTTGCAATTCTGTTAAGGGTCAGGCAAGTGGTATTTCCTAAAATCCCCTTCCAGAACCAAGGAGGCCTGCCTGCCATATTGGTTTTCCCTCAAAAAGAGTTTTACCTCGGCGATCTCTAAGTTACCTTTCCTTGAGACAAATTAATCAACCCTTTTTCGCAATCTAGTTTACATATTTGTCACATTGTTTCTTTTTATCAAGGGATCTGAATAGGCCACCAATCCAGCTTTTAACAACCACTCAGGCTTACTGCTACACAGGTGCAAGACACCTGTGCCTAAAAGAAATTCTCAGGCATCCATCAAGGATTGTCTAACATTCTCATCTTCTAACAATTCTGAATTAAGTCTCCTGATACCCCTTCCAAAGTATTTGAAGCATTCAGAATCATAGATAGCATAAAGTGATCAAAGAACCTCTGGGCCTAAAAAAGCAGAGTTCTCTTTTAAAAAACCTGTCTATCCCGCTCTTATTATTATAATTTTTATTAATAATAATAATAATAATAATAATAATAAACAGGATTTATATAGCACCAACATATTACACAGCACTGTACAATTAATAGGGGTTGCAAATGACAGACTAATACAGACAGTGATACAGGAGGAGATGACTCTGCCCCGAGGAGCTTACAATCTAGTAGGTGGGGGAATTTAAACACAATAGTATGGGAGATATGTAATGGTGGGAAGTAGTGATGGTTTCAAAAGACAAAAGAAGATGGGTAGGCAAGTTTGAAAAAATGGGTTTTGAGTGCTCTTTTAAATGAGCAGATAGTAGGAGCAAGCCGAATAGGACAAGGAAGACCATTCCAGAAAGTTGGAGCACTCTAGAGAAGTCTTGTATCCATGCGTGTGATGAGGTTATGAGTGAGGAAGTCATTAGTAGGTCATTGGAGAAGCAGAAAGATCGGCTGGGGGAGTACTTTTTTACCAGGTCAGAAATGTAAGTGTGAATAACTGTGGAGAGATTTGAAGGCAAAGCACAGGAGCTTGAATTTGATTCTAAGGTGAAATGGAAGCCAGTGTGGAGATCTGCAAAGAGATGCAGCGGAGGAGGAGCAGAGGGAAGGATGGATGAGTCTGGCTGCAGCAATCATAATAGATTGAAGAGGAGAGAGTCGGGTTAGTGGAATACCAGAGAGGAGGAGGTAACAGTAGTGCAGACGAGGGATGATAAGAGCATGTACAAGGAGTTTGGTGGTCTCAGGGGACTGGCAGGAGTGGATTTTGGAGATGTTGTGTAGATGAAAGTGACATGACCTGGAAATGTTCTGAATATGGGGGGTAAATGAGAGGGCAGAGTCAAAGGTGACACCAAGACAACGTGCCTGAGGGGAGGGACGAATAACAGTCTTGTTAACAGTTAGAAATATGTCAGGGGTAGATTTGGAATTTGAGGGGGGTATTATGATGAGTTCGGTTTTATCCAGGTTGAGTTTCAAAAATTGGTCAGACATCCATGATGAGATGGCCGACAGGCAGCATGAGATCTTATCCAGGACTGAGGAGGACAAGTCAGGGGTGGATAGATAGATTTAAGTGTCATCAGCATACAGATGGTACTGTAAGCCAAAGGAGGATATGAGTTTACCGAGAGAGTTGAACAGAGAAAAAAGAAACGGTCCAAGGACAATCCTTTGGGGAACACCAACAGGGAGGAGAGTGGGCAAGGAGGAATTACCATTGAAAGAAACTTGAAAGGAGGGGTCAGACAGATAGGAAGCAAACCAAGAGAGAGCAGTGTCACTGATACCAATGGAGCGCATGATTTGTATTAAAAGGGGGTGATCAAAAGTGTCAAAAGCAGAGGAAAGATCAAGGAGAAGGAGCAGGGAAAAGTTGCCTTGGAACTTAGCCCTGATGAGGTCATTGTGATACTGGGCCAGGGGGACGGTAGACAACAGCAAGAAGGAGGGGTAAGAGGCTAAAGAGACGGACAGAGTGGACTTCAAAATAGGTATGTATAAAGTGCAGGCCTCCATAGCAGAGAGCAGCAACAGAGGCAGCTCTCACTAGTCCCTCTCCTAAATGTGAACCCTGTGCTTAATGTGCGCATCTACCAGGCCTACCTGTCTAACCATGTCATATTAAAAAAAGACTTTTACATCCCAGCTCGTCTCTGAGACCTTTCCTGTGTTTAGGCCTAATAGTGGTGTTAAAATCATCAAAGACAATCTGCTGGGAAGTAAAAAAGAAAGGGGTTAACCTTGTTGAAGAGGCATTTCCTGTCTGTGGCCCATAGACGTTTGTAAAGCGCAGGTCCTGCCCCTCAACCAAGACGTCTATAACCATACATCTCCCTATTTCTACTTCAATATTGCATATGGCAAAAAAGCATGCCTTTCTCAGAGAAATGTACTACAACTACCAGTAGCGAACCCCTAACGTTACATAGTCAGGTTGAATAAATACATAAGTTCATCAAGTTCAACCACTAGGGAAATAAACATATCCCAGATATAAAACCATATGGACATAGTTGGTCCGAAGGAAGGCAAAAAATTCCCTGGTACAATTTGCTCCAACAGGGGAAAAAATTTTCTTCCTGATTCCCTGAGGCAAATAGATGTTCCCTGGATCAACAGTCATTGTTATTTTTACTTTAAAGCCTTATTACAAAGTTATATTCTGTGCTTCTATAAATGCATTCAGCTTTTTCTTAAAGCAATCTACAGTAGTTGCTGAAACTACTTCCTGAGGGAGCCTATTCCTCATTTTCACAGACCTCACAGTGAAGAATCCCTTGCTTAAACTTTATTTCCTCCAGACGCAAAGAGTGCCCTCTTGTTCTTTGTAATGATCTCAAACTGGACAAGTGGGAAAAAAAGTTCTCTATATGGACCATTTATATATTTAAAATAATAAAGAAGGATTTACCACAGGAGGAGTCCAACAAATTGTAAACAACTGAAGTTGATTGTTGTGCCTAGCCTAACAGTTGATATCAATAAGAGGAGAACCAGAAGAGAAAGGACAGACTTTTTGGGCACAGGTTAAAACAAAAATATACATATATTTAATAATTGTTATGGTGTGCTAGGCCAGCAGTCCTCGCAAAAATTTTGGTGGTCCGCGGCTCTGGCCCGAGCATCCCCGAGCGGGGTCTGGAGAAGGACCCTGCTGGGGGTACAACCCGGCCAGAGCCACGAACCCTCTCCCCTGAAAAAATCCCTGGCTCAGGGAAGTGGACACCACCCGTCCACTCTCCTATCACAGGCTCAGATCTGTGATGGGAGCGTGGGTGGGTTCTAAAATCATGACGTCACTAAAGGGGAACTTTCTTCCTCTTAGTGACAACCAGCTCCTCGAGCATGCACAGTCCGGAGCCAGCAAATTTAGTGGTCCCCCTGTCTGAAAAGGTTGGCCACCACTGTGCTAGCCTAAACATGGCTCAACTGTGCTAGGACCTATACGAATATAATTTTCCTGACCAATAGGGGAAATCAAAAGCCCATATAGGGCTTCCTCAGGGGTTTAGAGAGCCTGAAACTGAAAATAACATATAAAAACATGTTAGCAGTAAATATCCCAAAAAATAGTAGTACTGGTATGTATAAAAGATATTTACACACATATACAATATATATATATATATACATATATATATAGTCATCACAGATCATATATATATATTGCAAACGAAAATAAACATAAATTGCATATATTAACATAATTGTATAATAGATACATTATTACATAGGTTACATAATTGCCTCAATATTAGGGATGAGCGAGAAGGCTTCTAACAGTCTCCCAAAAATTTCCTCAAACTTCCGATGGGTCCACAAATTTTCGGCGAACCGATTTCGGGCATTCCATTAAAGTCATGGGCTGAATTTAAACATTAGCAAATCCTAATGGCAAAGCCATTTTACATGTTAGATCCACCAAATTTCGTAGGTATGTGTAGGAGAACAGTGACAACAAGGGAAAAATACAAACGTTCCAAAAGACCTTATGGTTTCCAGAAAATGGCAGGTAAAGTGAAAGCAGGCAAAAAGGATTTTTGCGTGTTAGACAGCATACAGATAGTAGCATAAACATTGGGACATTGAGAAAGGGTGGCGCTACGTGTAAACTCAACCCACTAGCAGCAGTCTCTGCCTTCAAAGCATCAGGAGACCACATTTCTAGCTGGCATCATGACCTTGATGACATGTGTTAGGAATGCCACCCAAAAAGTTGTGGAGAAGTAGCGCTGTGATATTAGGTAAAAGGATGGAGGACAAGAGACGGAGCGAGGGTCAGCAAGAGCAGTAACAGTGTGTGGCCTCTGGTCAGCTATCGCAAGGGAGACCACATTGGTAAGTGTCATGGAGAGCTGAGTGTACTGCATCGTCAATTCCACCCAGAAGTGTGTAATACAATTTTAGTGAATGGAGAACTGACAGGCGGTAGCAGCAGCAGCAGGAGGAGGTGGTGGGCCCTGAGACGGAGTGTGGCCAACATTGGTAACTGGCATCTAGAGCTGGGTGTAGTGCATCGTCAATGCCACCCAGGAGTGTGTAATACAATTTTAGTGAATGAATCACTGACAGGTAGTAGCAGCAGCAGCAGGACGTGGTGGGCCCTGAGACGGAGCATGGACCACATTGTTAACTGGCATCTAGAGTGTAGTGCATCGTCATTTCCACCCACAAGTGTGTAATACAATTTTAGGAAATGGAGTACTGACAGGTGGTAGCAGCAGCAGCAGGAGAAGGCGGTGGGCCCTGCGGCGGAGCATGGACCACATTGGTAACTAGCATCTAGAGCTGGGTGTAGTGCACCGTCAATGCCACCCAGAAGTGTGTAATACAATTTTAGTGAATAGAGTATTGACAGGTGGTAGCAGCAGCAGCAGGAGAAGGCAGTGGGCTCTGAGACGGAGCATGGAACACATTGGTAACTGGCATCTAGAGCTGGGTGTAGTGCAGCGTCAATGCTACACAGAAGTGTGTAATACAATTTTAGTGAATGGAGTACTGACAGGTGGCAACAGCAGGAGGAGGCGGTGAGCCCTGAGACAGAGTGTAGACTGCATTTGTAACTGGAATATAGAGCTGGGTGTAGTGCATCGTCAATGCTACACAGAAGTGTGTAATACAATTTTAGTGAATGGAGTACTGACAGGCGGCAGCAGCAGGAGGGGGCGGTGGGCTTTGAGACAGAGCGTAGACCGCTCTCTACCTTCAGGGGATGCTCATATGGTTAGGAGTCAGGGCTGGATTAGGGTTTTGCAAGGGGTGACCATTCCCTTTTCCCTAGGTATTTGAGGCCTAGTAGTTTATACACCTTCCTGTTACCCTCCCCTCCCTGTCATTCGTGACATGAGTGTACTGCATCGTCAATCCCACCCAGAGGTGTGTAATACACTTTTAGTGAATAATGTGTACTAACAGGAAGCAGCAGCAGGAGGAGGCAGTGGCCCCTGAGACGTAACGTGAACCGCATTGGTAACTGGCATCTAGAGCTTGGTGTAGTGCATCGTCAATGCCACACAGAAATGTGTAATACAATTTTAGTGAATGGAGTACTGACAGGTGGCAAAAACAGCAGGAAGAGGAGGCGGTGGGCCCCTAGACATAGCGAATAGTGAATAGAGTACTGACAAGCGGCAGCAACAGCAGCAACAGGAGGAGGCAGTGGGCCCTGAGACGGAGCGTTGACCACTATGGTAACTGGCATCTAGAGCAAAGTGTAGTGCATAGTCAATGCCACACAGAAGTGTGTAATACAATTTTGGTGAATGGTTAACTGACAGGCAGCTCCAGCAGCAGCAGCAGGAGTAGGCAGTGAGCCCTGAGACAGAGCATTAACCGCATTGGTAACTGGAATCTAGAGCTGGGTGTAGTGCATCGTCAATGCCACACAGAAGTGTGTAATACAATTTTAGTGAATGGAGTACTGACAGGCGGCAGCAGCAGGAGGGGGCGGTGGGCTTTGAGACAGAGCGTAGACCGCATTGGTAAGTGGCATCTAGAGCTGGGTGTAGTGCATCATCAATGCCACACAGAAGTGTGTAATACAATTTTACTGAATGGAGTACTGACAGGTGGCAGCAACAGCAGGAGGCGATGGGCCCTGAGAAGGAGCAGGGACCGCATTGGTAACTGGCATCTAGAGCTGGGTGTAGTGCATCGTCAATGCCACACAGAAGTGTGTAATACAATTTTAGTGAATGGAGTACTGACAGGCGGCAGCAGCATTAGGAGGAGGCGGAGGGCCCTGAGACGAAGAGTGGACCCCATTGGTAACTGGCATCTAGAGCTGAGTGTAGTGCATCGTCAATCCCACCCAGTGGTGTGTAATACACTTTTAGTGAATGGTGTACTAACAGGCAGCAGCAGGAGGAGGTGGTGGGCTCTGAGACGTAGCGTGGACCGCATTGGTAACTGACATCTAGAGCTAGGTGTAGTGCATCGTCAATGCCACACAGAAGTGTGTAATACAATTTTAGTGAATGAAGTACTGACAGGTGGAAGCAACAGCAGGAGCCGGTGGGCCCTGAGAAATAGAAGGGACTGCATTGGTAAATGACATCTAGAGCTGGGTGTAGTCCATCGTCAATGCCACACAGAAGTGTGTAATACAGTTTTAGTGAATGCTGTACTAACAGGCAGCAGCAGGAGGAGGCGGTGGGCCCTGAGACAAAGCGTGGACAGCATTGGTAACTGCCATCTAGAGCTGAGTGTAGTGCATCGTCAATCCCACCCAGAGGTGTGTAATACACTTTTAGTGAATGCTGTACTAACAGGCAGCAGCAGGAGGAGGCAGTGGGCCCTGAGATAAAGCGTGGACAGCATTGGTAACTGGCATCTAGAGTTGGGTGTAGTGCATCGTCAATGCCACATAGAAGTGTGTAATACAAGTTTAGTGAATGGAGTACTGACAGGTGGAAGCAACAGCAGGAGGCGGTGGGCCCTGAGAAATAGAAGGGACTGCATTGGTAAATGGCATCTAGAGCTGGGTGTGGTGCATCGTCAAAGCCACACAGAAGTATGTAATACAGTTTTAGTGAATGGAGTACTGACAGGCGGGGCAGCAGCATTAGGAGGAGGTTGGTGGGCCCTGAGACGGAGCGTGGACCGCATTGGTAACTGGCATCTAGAGCTGGGTGTAGTGCATCGTCAATGCTACACAGAAGTATGTAATACAGTTTTAGTGAATATAGTATTGACAGGCGTCAGCAGCAGAAGTAGGTGGTGGGCCCTGAGACTGAGCGTGGACGGCATTGGTAACTGGCATTCAGAGCTGGGTGTAGTGCATCGTCAATGCTACACAGAAGTGTATAATATAATTTTAGTGAATGGAGTACTGACAGGTGGCACAAACAGCAGGAGGAGGAGGCAGTGGGCCCCTAGACATAGCGTGGACCGCATTGGTAACTGGCATTTAGAGCTGGGTGTAGTGCATCATCAATGCCACCCTAAAATGTGTAATACAATTTTAGTGAACGGAGTACTGACAAGCGACAGCAGCAGAAGCAACAGGAGGAGGCGGTGGGCCCTGAGATGGAGCGTGGACCACATTGGTAACTTGCATCTAGAGCAGAGTGTAGTACATCGTCAATGCCATACAGAAGTGTGTAATACAATTTTAGTGAATAGATAACTGACAGGCAGCAGCAGGAGTAGGCAGTGAACCCTGAGACTGAGCATGGACTGCATTGGTAACTGGAATCTAGAGCTGGGTGTGGTGCATCGTCAAAGCCACACAGAAGTATGTAATACAATTTTAGCCAATGGAGTACCGACAGGGGGCAGCCGCATTAGGAGGAGGCAGTGGGCCCTGAGACGGAGCATGGACCGCATTGGTAACTGGCATCTAGAGCTGGGTGTGGTGCATCGTCAAAGCCACACAGAAGTATGTAATACAGTTTTAGTGAATGGAGTACTGACAGGCTTCAGCAGCCGCAGCAGGAGGAGGCGGTGGGCTCTCAGACGGAGCGTGGACTGCATTGGTAACTCGCATCTAGAGCTGGGTGTAGTGCATCGTTAAAGCCACCCAGAAGTGTGTAATACAATTTTAGTGAATGGATTACTGACACGCAGCAGCAACAGCAGGTGGAGGAGGTGGTGGGCCCTTAGAAGGAGCGGGGACCGCATTGGTAACTGGCATCTACACCTGGTTGTAGTGCATCGTCAATGCCACCCAGAATGTGTAATACAAATATCTGAAATTTGTGATGAAACAGAGGGCCAGACCACGATGTTTTGTCCGCCAGCACTGTTGCTGTGGTCTGTGGTGCCGTAAGCGGTAGGAAAGTTGAAGATATTGGTAGTTTGCATCATGAAGTGGATGACATGAATGCCAACCCTCAATCTTACAATACTTAGTTGAAAAATTAGGCAAAGACAATGGTACCTATCAGTGTGGCAGTACTGGGGGTTTTTATCTGCAAATTGTTGACCTCCCAGAAGTATATTGCTAACTGGCATATTGGCAAGCATGACATTGGCGATGAAAAATTCAACCGAGGCAGGCTCAGCTGACAGAATGTTGGTGATAGCCAGCCACAGTCTGAGCACAGGAGCAGTGTGGGTTCAAAGAGGCATCTTGGTTGGCCAGTGAGTCCTTGTGTCAGTCAATCAGTGACATCTGCAGTGGGGGTATGATAGTTGTTAGTAACCCATCTTTCGTTCATTTTCAAAAAGGTGAGGCAAATGAGATTTTCTAGCGACAGTCATGATTGGTTGTTTGTGACCACTCGGCCAGCGGCACTGAAGGTTCTTTGGGACAGAACACTGGATGCCGGGCATGAAAGAACCTTGATGGCATACTGTGCCAAATGTGGGCAGATTTCAGGCCGATTGACCTAAAAATTAATGGCGTCACTACTGTCAGGACAGGCATCCTTCCCATAACTGCTGTTGTCAACACCATCAGCCAGAAAAGAGTCAATGTAATCGTGCACCATGCGCATCATCCGTTCTCAATGGTTATGCCCCCACACTTCAATTGTTTGAGGTGGCTACATCAGGTTTTGCCAGGCATCCAGAAAATCCCCCCTGCCTTGGCCTAGACTTTTGGATGTGTGCGGCCTGCTGCCACTACTGCTACTACTGTGAAGGCAGTGTCCGCCTGAGCTCCCTGTGTGGAATGTGGTGTGCAGAACTCCTCACACATCCGGTCGCATAGTAGTCTGCTCAGACGGGCCACCTTTTCTTTCTCTTGGGCCAGGTTGGGTAGAAACTCACATTTTGTCATTGTAGCGGTGATGCAGAAGGGTGGCCAGCCAGTAATCATCTTGGTTTTTGATGCTGCAAATGCGGGGGTCCCTCCGTATGCGTCACAACATGTGGACACATATGAAAGGGGGGTTCCCTGGGCTCATCCTCCTCCTGTCCCTCAGTAGGCACCAAAACATCTTCCTCCTCAACACCCACCTCCTCCTCTTCATACTGCATCAGTTCCTGTTGTTCCATTACCCGCACAATGCCTGGGGTGTGACAGCACAAATGTGGGTTGGACCGGTCCTGTCCTGCAGCCCCAACATGGTCTCCCACATCATCATCATAATCATCTTCCTCCTCCTCTTCATGGAACACCTGATGCTGGCCAATGTCCCTTCTTGCTCCTTCTGATGCTGGCTGTGTGCTATAGAGTGTAATGTCACCCTCATCCTCCTCCCTGCTTTCTTCCCCTCCTCTCCCATCTCCACTTTCCATCAGGCCACACAGAGTATTATCAAGCAGAAAGATGATGGGTATGACGTCTTTCCAGCCTGACTGCTCTCGACTCACAACATTTGTGGTCTGCTCAAAGGGGGCTAGTACCTTGCCCAGCGTCTCCATCTGCAGCTACTGGTCACTGGTAAAATACAGTTAGGTCCATAAATATTTGGACAGAGACAACTTTTTTCTAATTTTGGTTCTGTACATTACCACAACTAATTTTAAATGAAACAACTCAGATGCAGGTGAACTTCAGACAACCAGCTAAAATTCAGTAGGTTGAACAAAAAGATTTCATAAAAATGTGAGGAACTAAAGCCTTTTTTTTAACACAATCACTTCATTTCAGGGACTCAAAAGTAATTGGACAATTAACTCAAAGGCTATTTCATGGGCTGGTGTGGGCAATTCTTTTGTTATGTCATTATCAAATAAGCAGATAAACGGACTGGAGTTGATTTGGGGGGGGATGCTTGTATGTGGAAGATTTTGCTGTGAACAGACAACATGTGGTCAAAGGAGCTCCCCATGCAGGTGAAACAAACGATCCTAAAGCTGCAAAAACAGAAAAAACTCATCAGAGAAATTGCTACAACAAAATCTTCAGTTTGGTACATCATGAGAAAGAAACAAAGCACTGGTGAACTCAGCAATGCCAAAAGACCTTGACAACCACAGAAGACAACAGTGGTGGATGATCGCAGAATCATTTCCTTGCTGAAGAGAAACCCCTTCACAACAGCCAACTAAAAGAATAACACTCTCCAGGAAGTAGGCGTATCGATATCCAGGTCTATCATAAAGTGAAAACTGCATTAAAGTAAATACAGAAGGTGCACTGTACAGTGCAAGCCATTCATAAGCCACAGGAATAGAAAGGCTAGATTGGACTTCGATCAAAAACATCTAAAAAAGCCAGCACAGTTCTGGAAAAACATTCTTAGGACAGATGAAACCAAGATGAACCTTTACCAGAATGATGGCAAGAAAAAAGTATGAAGAAGGCGTGGAACAGCTCATGATCCAAAGCATACCACATCATCTGTAAAACATGGCGGAGGCAGTGTGATGGCTTGGGCGTGCATGGCTGCCAGTAAAACTGGGACACTAGTGTTTATCGATGATGTGACACAGGTCAGAGGCAGCCGAATGAATTCTGAGGTGTTCAGAGACATACTGTCAGCTCAAATCCAGCTAAATGTAGTCAAATTGATTGGGAGACGTTTCATAATACAGATGGACAATGACCTAAAACATACAGCCAAAGATACCCAGGAGTTTATTAAAGCAAAGAAGTGGAATATTCTTGAATGGCCAAGTCATTCACCTGATCTGAACCCAATTGAGCATGCATTTCACTTGTTGAAGACTAAACTTCGGACAGAAAGGCCCACAACCATCAACTGAAAGCAGCTGCAGTAAAGGCCTGGCAGAGCAATAAAAAGGAGGAGATCCAGCATCTGGTGATGTCCATAAGTTGAAGGCTACAGGCTGCCATTGCCAGCAAGGGGTTTTCTACCAAGAAATGAACATCATTTTTTTTAATTTGTCCAATTACCTTTGAGCCCCTGAAATGAAGTAATTGTGTTAAATAAAGGCTTTAGTGCCTTACATTTTTAGGCAACCTTTTTGTTCAACCCACTGAATTAAAGCTGAAAGTTTGCAGTTCAACTGCATCTGAGTTGTTTCATTTAAAATTAATTGTGGTAATGTACAGAACTAAAATTAGAAAAAAGTTGTCTCCGTCCAAATATTTATGGACCTAACTGTACATGTACAAATTTAATTCTTGAAACACAAATTAGATACAGGTTTAATATGCACAATTAAAGAAACAAAAAAACAAAAGAAAGAAAAAGGTACACAGGAGTGAAAAATAAGCAAAGAAAAAGAATATAAAAATGAATAGATACATGTAAATATTTGATAGTATGGTTGTTGAATATAGAAATAAATATATATGTGTAAATACTGGATAGTGATGTTGTTTTTATGTGACCCAGATCTTAAATAATTAATGTTCTGAAAGGAAGGGTTTATAGCTGATAATTTCGTTTATTCCTGGGAATTATGTAGCTGTCAAACAAAAAATTGATTTAGTCTTCCTTTTTAGTATTTCTTGATCAAAATGACCGCCTCTTTCATTGGGGTGTATTCTTTCAAGGGCAATAAATCGCATTGTATCTGCGTTATAATTATGGCAAGAACCCATATAATAGCTTAGTGGTATAATTACTTTTCCACTTAGTACATTAAATGTATGCTCATAAATTCTCTTCTTAAACATTCTTTTTGTCTTGCCAGTATAGTAGTTTGTTCCACCCGAAAGAATAGCCCCAATGGATAATCAAAGAGGAGTGGACTCCTATTTGCCCAGCCTGTGATTATCGTCTATCCTTGGGAGGAAGGGAAGAAGAGGAGGGAGGGAAAGCCAGGCTTTTGAAGGGCAACCAAAGTTAAATTTAAAAACTTATTTGAAAAGATTAAGAGCTGTGTCTCTAAAAATAAATCCTAGGCTAACATATAATCACTAGCTTCGCAATAGCAATATAGTTTAATATCATACTGGGTTAGAGATGGAGGTAGGGTGTCCCACCCGACGCTTTTCGCCCGAATCGGGCTTCCTCAGGGTAAGGGAAGACCTTAGAATTTATAAAAGTATTAACAATCCATATATATGCATTGACTAACATTAGACTGATTTTTACAATAAATCAATAATCAGAAATAGGAAAAAAAAAAAACAAGCAAGACTTACTTAAGTATTATTGCTGGGGCTTTTTACCGCAATTACCGAATTGCTACTTGTAAGTGATTTGATATGATAAGACCAATATCAGTTTGGACGTACTGTGGTGGAGAAAGTACAATGCAATGCATTGGTAAGTATGAATGTTCTATTTTAATATAGGAATAAAAGTGTGTGAGCACAACTATTAATAGTGTAGTTTCGCTTATGTATTAAAAAGCTAGCTAGTAGGGATACTGTAACTTGAAAAAAGATAGTGTTATTAAAGATAATGTAGCAAGTTGTAGCAGGACATTGATTTAATAAAGATAATGTTTGGTGGTACTTCTAGATAGAAAATATATATTGAGGATGTTATTATGTAATTATCAAATTCGGCCACAAGAAGGCGCCAAAATTACATTACCTGCTGGTGTTTCTCGCTAATGTGACTTCTAGATTGATGATATATATTTAGGATGTTGTAATGTAATTATAAGTTGGACCACAGGTTGGCGCCAAAAAGCGTTACCTGCTGGTGTTTCCAGATGTCCGAGTGAACATGTGATAGAGGCTTGAATTGTTTATTCCAGGACTTTCATATGCACAGTGATTATGACATCTCTGTCTGTCATTAATAGGTGGGATAAAGTTTGTGATAGAGAAATGGGTATTTTGTGAATAAAGAATAAATATTTTAAGATAGAGCCTCTACCTTACTAGAAGTAAATAACAGTGATTCAGCAGGGGAAGATTAAGTGTTATTATTATTATTAATAATATTTTTATTTTTAATAAGCAGGATTTATATAGCGCCAACATTATACACAGCGCTGTACATTAAATAGGGGTTGCAAATGACAGACTAATACAGACAGTGATACAGGAGGAGAGGACCCTGCCCCGAAGAGCTTAAAATCTAGTAGGTAGGGGAATTTACACACAATAGGAGGGGGATATGTAGTGGTGGTAAGTAGTGATGGTTTCAAATGACAAAAGAAGACGGGTAGGCAAGTTTGAAAAAATGGGTTTTGAGTGCTCTTTTAAATGAGCAGAAAGTAGGAGCAAGCCGGATAGGATGAGGAAGACCGTTCCAGAGAGTTGGGGCAGCTCTAGAGAAGTCTTGTATTTGTGCGTGTGATCAGGTTATGAGTGAGGAAGTCATTAGTAGGTCATTGGAGGAGCGGAGAGAGCGGCTGGGGGAGTACCTTTTTACCAGGTCTCAAATGTAAGTGGGAAAATAACTGTGTAGGGATTTGAAGGCAAAGCACAGGAGCTTGAATTTGATTCTAAGGTGAAATGGAAGCCAGTGTAGAGATCTGCAAAGAGATGCAGCGGAAGAGGAGCAGGGGGAAAAATGGATGAGTCTGGCTGCAGCATTCATAATAGATTGTAGAGGAGAGAGTCGGGTTAGTGGAATACCAGAGAGGAGGAGGTAACAGTAGTGCAGACAGGAGATGATAAGAGCATGTACAAGGAATTTGGTGGTCCCAGGGGAGAAGTAGGTGCGGATTTTGGAGATGTTGCGTAGGTGAAAGTGACAGGACCTGGAAATGTTCTGAATATGGGGGGTAAATGAGAGGGCAGAGTCAAAGGTGACACCAAGACAACGTGCCTGAGGGGAGGGCCGAATAACAGTGTTTTTAACAGTTAGATATATGTCAGGGGGAGATTTGGAATTTGAGGGGGGAATGATGATGAGTTCTGTTTTATCCAGGTTGAGTTTCAAACATCTTTTAGACATCCATGATGAAATGGCTGACAGGCAGCATGAGACCTTATCCAGGACTGAGGGAGACAAGTCAGGGGAATACAGATTGAGTGTCATAAGCATACAGATGGTACTGTAAGCCAAAGGAGGATATGAGACTACCGAGAAAGGAGGTGCACAAAGAAAAGAGAACTGGTCCAAGAACTGACACTTAGGGAACACCAACAGGGAGGAGAGTGGGTGAGGAGGAATTACCATTGAAAGAAACTTGAAAGGAGCGGTCAGACAGATAGGAAGAAAACCAAGTGAGAGCAGTGTCACTGATACCAATGGAGTGCATGATTTGTATTAGAAGGGGGTGATCAACAGTGTCAAAAGCAGAGGAAAGATCAAGGAGAAGGAGCAGGGAAAAGTTGCCTTGAGACTTAGCTCTGATGAGGTCAATGGCCACTTTAGTAAGGGCTGTTTCAGTGGAATGGGCAGCTCTAAAACCAGACTGGAGGGGGTCAAGAGAGTTGGTGCTCAGATAATCTGTGAGTCTTTTGTAGACAAGACGTTCAAGAAGTTTGGAGACATATGGGAGAAGGGAGATAGGACAGTAGTTAGAGGGTAGGGATGGGTCTAGTGAGGATTTCTTTAGGATAGGGAGAATTATGGCATGTTTAAAAGCTGATGGGTATTTACCAGTAGAAAGGGAGAGGTTGAATAGTTTGGTTAGGGCTGGGGCAAGGGTGGAGGAATGGGCACAGAGTAGATCAGAGGGAATTAAGTCAAGTGGACAGGTAGTAGACGGAGATGATGAGAGAAGAGATAAGACTTCGTCCACAGTAATAGGGCTGAGGGAGGCCAATAATAATTTACAGATGGAAGAGGAGGGTATGGTTAGAGTGGCTCGGTGAGACATCATGTCTGATTTTGTCTGTTTTATCTCTAAAGTAGGTGGCAATGTCTTGGGCAGAGAAGGATCTTGTGGGGGGAGCGGGTGTGGGGTTTATGAGGGAGTCAATTGTAGAGAAGAGGTTGCGTGGGTTGGAGGCTGGCGAGGAAATGACTGCGGAGAAATAATTTTGCTTGGTGACAGTGAGCTCTATGTTAAGGCTTTGTAGCTTGGCTTTGTAGTCCATGAAGTCAGAGCTGAGGCCAGATTTTCTCCACTTGCGCTCAGCTGCAGGAACAGTCTTTTATAGCTGTTTGGTGTGATTGCTGTGTCAGGGTCGGGGGTTGGCAGGGCAGGGGTAGCGGAAGGTGGCAGGGGCAACATTATCCAAAGCCAAGGAAAGAGAGTGGTTTAACATGGTGGCAGCTTCGTCTGGGGAGGTGATTTTGGAGAGGGGGAGGGTTAGGGATGCAAGGCAGTTTGAGAAAAGGTTGCGGTCTCTCAGCCATTGACCAGGTCTGGGATATGGCAAGGGAGGGCAAGAGTTCGATAGGTTGAAGGTGATAAGGTTATGATCAGAAAGGGGAAATGGTGAGTTGTCAAGGAGGGTGAGATTGCAGAGTTTAGAAAATACCAGGCCTAAAGTGTGTCCAGCTATGTGTGTTGGGCCATTGATGTTCTGTGTAAGTCCAAATGAGGAGGTAAAGGAGAGCAGTTTGGCTGAGGAGGGAAGGTTGGGCTCATCCATTGCAGTGTTAAAGTCGCCAAGGATGAGGGTGGACAGGTCATGGGAAACAATGCGTGGGAGCCAGGATGCAAAGTTATCCAAAAATTGTGATATTGGGCCAGGGGGGCGGTAGACAACAGCAACAATAAGGGGTAAGGGGCTAAAGAGACGGACAGAGTGGACTTCAAATGAGGTGAAAATGAGAGAGGGTGGGGTAGGAAGGACTCCCTTACTCCCTGTATGTACAGCTAGGTGAGAGAAGGAGACCCACACCACCCCCTACTTTGTTGCCAGGTCTAGGGGTATGTGTAAAGTGCAGGCCTCCATAGGAGAGAGCAGCAGCAGAGGCGGAGTCAGAGGAGGAAAGCCAAGTTTCAGTGAGAGCCAGAAAGTTCAGAGAAAGTCTTGTCTTCTCGTATAGAGCTAAGACAGAAACAGTGGTAGTTCAAAGAAAATAATATTTTCAATGTGGTATGTGGGTGAGCTGTGGGCAGCCGTCCAAAAGGGGACAGTGCTGTCTGATGCTTATGCTTAAATGGGTTAACCCATTTGTGTGAAGTGAGAGTGCTTCCGCCCTTACTCTTTGTGTGTGTCCCTAGTTCTGCCCTGACTCTTTTTGTGTGTCACTAATTCCACCCTGACTCTTTGTGTGTGTCCCTAGTTCCACCCTGACCCTTTGTGTGTTTCCTGTTTTGGTACTTCTGCCCTTACTATTGTTGTGTATCCCAGATTATGGGATGTAGAGGCTTCCGCCCTTACTTGTGTTTAATTAAGTGGGGTGATGTTTTTGATAACTGTTTGCTGAAAATTAACTGTTGATTTACTGAATTTTAGTCTAGCTTTTCACAGGGAAATATTTATTCTACTGATATATGCAAATAAATCTTTTGTTCAGAGAGGTAGAAAGAAGTTTTCTTTGTATATGTTTTAGGCGTATAGGGATACTAAGCAGCAGAAATAAAACCATATATATGTAACATATACCGTATTTTTCGCTGTATAAGATGCTCCGGAATATAAGACGCACCCAATTTTAAAGGAGCAAAATCTAGTAAAAAAAGATTCTGAAAGATTATTCCCCTTCTGATCACTCATGTGCCATTCATGCCGGTATTCCCCTTCTGATCACTCGTGTGCCTTTCAAATTCCCTTTCTGATCACTCTGGGTCAATCAAATTCCCATTCTGATCACTCTGTGTCATTCAAATTCCCCTTCTGATCACTCTGTGTCATTCAAATTCCCCTTCTGATCACTCTGTGTCATTCAAATTCCCCTTCTGATCACTCTGTGCTTTTTTTCCACTGTACGGCAGTTAGAACAGAGAACAGCAGGGGGCGCTGTTCCGGCTTCTTTCGCTCTGCACTGCAGCCAGGAGGAGACACACGCTGCTGCCAGAGAGGAGAGAAGACACACGCAGGATCGGGTATCGGGTGAGTATCTTATTTTAATTATTTTAAAATACATTTGTCGTATAGGACGCACCAACTTTTCCCCCCCAGTTTTGGGGAAGAAAAAGTGCGTCTTATACGGCAAAAAATACGGTAATTGTCATTATTCTGTATCAAAGAGATATATCATTATCATTATCATATCAAGGAGATAACATATCATTAAAGTGGTTGTAAGGAGAATAGCCCTGTATATTGTAACAAGCGTTATCAAACAGGATTTAATAAAATATATAAGGTCCAACATACTACAGAAGATGTATGTAAGTATACATGAATTTAAATACCATGGGATGATAGCTAGTCACACAGGGAGTTACAGGGTAGAAACCATAGATCAACATTGTTTCCAATTAAGTATTTGTATCTAGTTTGGTCCTAATCAGGACCTGTGTACAGTATTACAAGGTAAATGATTTTTAACAATCATAAAAATTGACAATAGATATATGTGCATCATGCACGGTAAAAAGTACTCATCTGTTTCTATAATCATAAGTTCATTATTGGTGAATATTATACAGTATGTAACTGGTGTGTGAATTCATTTGAAATGAATTAATTGCTGTAAAGTACAGTAAAAAGAGGTTTGGAGAGTTAGTTAGGGGTGTGGGCTATGGGCTAGCTGAAAGAGGTTTTAAATGTTTGGAAGGGTCATTTAAGATGGTAAAAAGGGTTTGAAGGAAAGTACATCATTCAGCCCAGGTGGTGTTATGCCATTTAATGATAAAATCCATATAGCTTCCAGGCAGAGTAGGATATTGTCTATATCCCCCCTCTTGGGTTGGGTGGTACCCGTTCTAAGGCTGAAAACGATATGCAGTCAGTGTTTAAATTGTGGCAAATTCCTACATGATGACTGATAAGAGTCATCATTTTTCCATTTTTTATTGTGTAGATGTATTCATAGATCCTTTTTCTGAAGGCTCTCTTGGTCTTGGCTATATAGAAGCAACCACAGACACATGAAATGAGATAGATAATACCCATAGATGAACAGCCTTTATTTGGTGTTGTTCGGCAGGTTGATGATTCTTTGTTCTTTGATCCAAGGGCATTGGTGATATTTGCCACATTTAAACACTCCAGGTGGGTCTTGGCTTGGGTTGGGATCTGTGTTCATGTGGAAGTGGCTGAAGACCAAGGAGTCTTTCAGGGATACTGACTTCCTGTACGTTAGGTTAGGTCGCTTGTTTAATAAATTTTGCTGTACGGGGGTCATGTAATAGGATATGCCAATGTTTGGTTAGTACTTTACTTATGATGTTATGTTGATTATTGTAAGTAGTGGTAATTCTCACTGTCTCATTGGTTCGGGGGGTTCCTAATGGCGATGAGATCCCCACTTTTTTGGGATTTCGCTCTATAGTAAGACCTCTTTAATAATTTTTTGCTGTATCCTCTTGGGATCAGTCTGTCTCTCAGTGCTTTGGCTTCTACCCCAAAGTCCTTGTCATCTGTACAATTCCTCCTGAGTCGCAGATATTGGCTAAGTGGTATGCTTTTTTTGAGAGGTGCGGGATGCGCACTGGAGGTGTGCAAGATTGTATTTCCTGTTGTCTGTTTCCTATACAGTGTTGTATCGATTGCCCCTGCTTCTGTTTTCCTTATCATCGTGTCATTGTGTACTTGTGTACTTCTTCATATTTACCCAAGCTTTGCATTCTACTTTCTCTGAACCACAGTATGTCCAAACTGATATTGATCTTACCATCAAATCACTTACAAGTAGCAATTTGTTATCACAATGCTCTTAATGCGGAAAAAAGCCCCAGCAATAATACTAAGTAAGTCTTGTTTGGTTTCTTTTTTTTTCCATTTTTCTTTATTGATTTATTTTTTGTAAAAATCAGTCTAATGTTAGTCAATGCATATATATGGATTGTTAATACTGTATATTGTTAAAAAATTACAAGGTCTCCCCTTACCCCTGAGGAAGCCTGGTTCGGGCGAAACTTGTCAGGTGGGACACCTTACCGCTGTAATGCACGCGGGTGTGGACCCACTGTGCCACTGTCTGGGTATGCTCCAGGGGGGGCATAACTAAGCCGCTACCTGGTCTTCACTAGAGCCTCTGATGGTGAGGATAGGCTTGGGCCGCAGGTTAGCTGCCAGGTGCCACTCCAGAGCGATCCCCAGGTCAGTGGCAGCTGACCAGAGGGGTCAGGGTACTCGGTGCAAGCACCGAGGTGGCTTGCGTGGCCAAGAGGGATATGGCAATCAGACAAAGTCCATAAACATAATCCGAGGTCAGGGTCAGGTGGCAAACAGGCAAAGTCCAAGGGTTCAGTAAACAAGGTCCGGTACACAGCAATGCAGATAGAAGAAGCACCTTTGCACTAGTTAGTTAGACAAGCTAAAACCATGAGATTGCTCAGGCAACTTCCTGTAGTAGGAAGTGCCTTTAAATACCAGCAGAGATCCAGCCATAGGCTATAGAAATAGAGGGCGTGTTTGTGTTACCTCATAGATGAAGAGAGACACACCCACGCCAGCTCAAACACCAGTGCAAGTCTCCAGCAGGAAGGAAACTCTGGCTCACTCATGGAACACAGGTACTGGGGTTACTCTACCTGAAAGATAGGACCCGGCGCCTGTGCCTGCAATTAGGAGCAGTGGCGCCGGCACGACCCGCAGGGCTAACAACAGCCATCGCTAACCCAGTATGATACTAAAACATATTGCTATTTTTTGTGAAACTAGTGATTATATGTTAGCCTAGGATTTATTTATAGAGACACAGCTCTTAATCTTTTAAATTATGTTGTTGGAACAATAAAATTTTGTGTTTTTAAATTTAACTCTGGTTGCCCTTCAAAAGCCTGGCTTTCCCTTCCTCCTCTTCTTCTCTTCCTCCCACAGATACACTATATGTAACACAGGCTGGGGAAATAGAAGTCCACTCCTCTTTGATTATCCATTGGGGCTTTTCTTTCGGGTGGAACAAACCAAAAAACTGCTGTTTCCAGGGGATTACCACCCCACTTTCGTTTTTCTTCTCCACCTAAAAAGAACCCCGCCTAAAGCACTGGTTAAAAACTGCAAATACCAAAATGTATATCTTAGGCAATGAGTAGGATATCATTATGTCACAAATACAAAATTACTGCGAATCACCGTTATACGACGAACAAAAAAGTACGTCGCTAATTCACAAATTCAAACAAATCTTTGAAAGAAAATCCACCTTATACTGGCACATCCATTTCTTTGAGAAATACATTACAGAGGATTGCAACCCTATGGGATTTAGGATTCAGCTGTTCCCCAACATTAAGAATCCTGAACTACTAAAAGCAGCATAGGAAAAAGCACTAAATAAATGCTCAACTTCCCTCATGCACATCCTAATTAACCACTAAAAACAGGAATGAATTACCTTGAATCATTAACTATCAGAAATGCACACAAAAAACTATAAACCATCATGTCAGTCCCTTTCAAGGAGAAATATTCAAATCTCAAAATGCACCTTGAAAAATTCAACATTAATATCTATATTAAGAAAGAAATCAAAGTCCAGAAGGATAAATGAGCCTTTATAAAGCATAAAGTTTACAAATGGGAAACCACAGAAAATCCACGGGATATAAACCCAACAAACAAATCAAAGGAACCAAAACCAGACCCCACCTCTGCCAAACCAACCACCAAAACCGATTAACCCACTAATTCATTCACAGAAGCATATTCAACACAACCTCCTGGACCAGCAGCTAAAAACATGAATCTTCAGAAATGAAAACCAATCACTCCTAGAATACCACAGGGCACCAAACGTCAAAAGGAAGACCCCAGTCCCTCGGGAATCATCAACCCCAAAAGAAAATCATCTATCACCTTTCCATGGCTACCACCACTATCTCCACCTCTTCCACTCACACCATGCCTAAACCTGACGGATTAACCAAACACTGATGAAACCATACAGGATCAGATTCTCTCACCAATGAACAGTCCGGTCCCCACAATTCTCTCTGCTGATCCTCAATTGTTATCACCCAACTACTTACATCTCCCCTATCCAACCTATCACTTGGAGTGATTCCCAAAAAGAACTCTTTTTTAAACCTACACCCCCCTCCACTCCCATCACCACTACCGATCACAGGCCCAATGAACAACTTCATTCTGAAAGCACCACCCACACACAAGAATTAGAGATCATCAATCTCTCTTCATACACCCTCACAAAGGATGAATCGAAATTACTCATACTGGGTCTATCTTTCTGCCCAACCATGGATCTCAACAAATTCAAATTTGTTAAAGATGTACAACTGTTTGCTAGAAGACTGGTTTTGAAAATTATATTTGACGAATCACAAACAGAAACAGAATTTTATATACTGCCCTAATACAGTTCCATTAATATTATGGATTTCAAGAACTTGAAGACATTACATGAACTAATAAAGAAAAACAATTTAGTAAACTCAATAACCTATGAAAGCACGGAGATCAGAGACAACTATGACAAACAGGTACTACAAAATCTTAAACAATCAACAACCACAACCAACCCAAGCTTCCCAGAAAACATGGGGATTCCAACTAGAAGGCCCAAATCCACATTTTTCCCAATTAGTTTGAATTTTCCACACATTCAAACATTCACTAACCTGGTCACTCAAGAAATCAGAAACCTACAAACAGAGGTCCAAACACCAGATAATAACCCTAATCCAGCATTGAAAAGATGAACAAGCTTATTACAATCAAACCATCTGACAAAGGAGGAAACATTGCCCCTGATTCATCAATAAAATCCGCGATCGCTGGAAGCACGAAAGTACGCGCGGCCAGCGATCGCGGTTTACCGCGGTCCGGACTCGAGTGTGCTCGTACACGCGCCTCCTCACTGCCAGCCGGATTCCTGCCTTCATAATAATGAGCAATAGGGGGCGCGAATCTGCCAATTAAGGCGATTAGATTACAGCCTCCTGTATCACTGTCTGTATTAGTCTGTCGTTTGCAATCCCTATTTAATGTACAGCGCTGTGTAATATGTTGGCACTATAAAAAATCCTGTTTATTAATAATAATAATAATAATAATAATAATGTGTAATAGGATCCATCACAATGAAAATTGGTATACAACCATCTCAGAAAATATCATCAATACATACTACAAAGAATTTGAGAACATCATTAAAAAATCTTTTGGAACAGGAACAATAGACATTAACATGAAAAATTAAAAAACTCTTGATCAAAAACCCTACTATTTCCACATTCTACTCACTGCCAAAAGTTCACAAAAACCTCCACAATCCATCAGGACACCCCATAAATTTAGGAATTGAATCAATAGCCTCAAGCGCAAATGAAATAGTAGATGCCTACTTGAGACCCTTAGTAACGAATCTACCATCTTTCCTTAAGGATAATTTGGAACTCCTTAGATTCACATTGAGATCTACACTATCGCATGAGGCCCTCCTCGTCACCATTGACATGGAGGGACTCTAATGCAGCATTCCGCAATCACAATAATACAGGAAAAATTACAACGCAATTTCCCATCAAACCAGGCCTTCAACACCTTCATTAGATCCCTTTTACAATATATATTAATGAGAAACATCTTCACCTTCCACAACCAACATTTTCTACAAGTCTAAGGCGTTGCTATGGGCACAATATATGCCCCGACATATGCAAATCTTTATCTGGGAAATTGGGAAGTGAACCTCTTCACCAATCCCAATCTTTTCAAATACAAGAAATTCATATATTGCTGGAAGAGGTACATTGATGATATCTTCATCATCTAGACAGGCACAGAGATATCACTCAAGGAATTCTTTTCAGAACTTCAACATACCAAATAAAATCTTTCCTTCACAATGTACTACCATAAGCAAGAAAAAAGCAAAAAGTTATTAAAGAGGTCTTACTATATAGCAAAATCCCAAAAATGGGGGAATCTCATTGCTATTAGGAACCCCCCACCTTCGGATGAGACAGTGAGAATTACCACTACTTACAATAATCAACATAACATCATAAGTAAAGTACTAACCAAACCTTGGCATATCTTATTACGTGACCCCCGTACAGCAAAAGTTCTAAACGAGCGACCTAACCTAACGTACAGGAAGTCAGTATCTCTGAAAGACTCCTTGGTCTTCAGCCACTTCCACATTAACACAGATCCCAAGCCAAGCCCCAACTGGGGTGTTTAAATGTGGCAAATGTCACCAATGCCCTTGGATCAAAGAACAAAGAATCATCAACTTGCCAAACAACACCAAATATAGGTTAAAACAACATATAGACTGTTCATCTATGGGTATTATCTATCTCATTTCATGTGTCTGTGGTTGCTTCTATATAGTCAAGACCAAGAGAGCCTTCCGAAAAATGATCTACGAACACATCTACACAATAAAAACCGGAAAAATTATGGCTCCAATCAGTCATCATGTAGGAATTTGCCACAACTTCAACACTGACTGCATATTGTTTTCAGCCTTAGAACAAGTACCACCCAACTCCAGAAAGGGGGATATAGACAATATCCTACTCCACCTGGAACCTAATTGGATTTTTTTATTAAATGCCATAACACCACCTGGGTTGAACGATGTACTTTCCTTCAAACCCTTTTTGCCATCCTAAATGACCCTTCCAAACATTTAAAACCTCTTTCAGCTAGCCCATAGCCCACACCCCTAACTAACCCTCCTAACCTTTATTTTATTGTACTTTACGACAATTAATTCATTTCATATCTATCACACACCAGTTACACACTGTATAATATTCACCAATAATGCACTAATGAATATAGAAACAGATCATTACTTTTTACTGTGCATGATGCACATATATCTATTGTCAATTTTTATGATTGTTAAAAATCATTTACCTTGTAATACTGTACACAGGTCCTCTTGATTAGGACCAAACTAGATACATATACTTCATAGGAAACAATGTTGATCTATGATTTCTACCCTGTAATTCCCTGTGTGAGTAGCTATCATCCCATGTTATTTAAATTCATGTACACTTACACATATCTGCTGTAGTATGTTGGACTACAGCACTTATATATTTTAATAAATCCTGTTTGATAACTGTTAAGGCGATTTCCTATTGATCCCGGATCAATATTTCCCTCTTTTTCTAATAGCTTCTGTTTACAGCGCTGGAAGGGTGTAACACATACAACTTAATGTGTGGTTAGATCACTCTCAAAATTTTATTGTTTGCACAGTTTATATACAGTTAAAAGGCATGAAAAGTACAAAAATAATTAATTTCAAGAAACAGCAACATTCCTCAGCTCCTTACAATAACACTTGTTACAATTTGCCTGACTATCCTCCCAACAACCATGTTATCTCTTTGATATGATAATGATAACAATGTTTTATCTCTTTAATATGATAATGATATGTTATCTTTTTGATATGATAATGATTTGGTATCTCTTTGATACAGGATAATGATAATTATATGTTACATCTCTGAAATATATGGTTTTTATTGCTGCTGCTTAGTATCCCCATACGCCTAAAACATATACAAAGAAAACTTCTTTCTACCTCTCTGAACCAAAGATTTATTTGTATATATCAGTAGAATAAATATTCCCCCTGTGAATAGCTAGACTAAATTTCAGTAAATCAACAGTTAATTTTCAGCACACAAACAATTAACACAAACATCACCCCACTTAATTTAACACAAGTAAGGGCGAAAGCCACTACATCCCATAATCTGGGATACACAATAGTAAGGGCAGAAGCACCAAAACAGGAAACACAGAAAGATTCAGGGCGGAACTAGGGACACACACAAAGGCCCTGATTTATCAATGAAATGCGCGGACACTCAACGCGCTTATGTACGTGCCAATATACGAGGCGTTTTTCGCGGGCCAGAGCTGAGTGCTAGTACACACACCTTCATTTGCCAGCCAGATTCTTGCCTTGATAAATGAGCAATAGGGGTCGCGAATCTGCCAATTAAGGCCATTAGTTTTCAGCTGCGCGATTAAAGAGGATCTGTTAAGCTATCAATGGTGAGATCATAGCAATTATTTAGTGCACACCTGCTCTCTGTTCTGTGCGCATCTACAGTCCATTACAGGTCAATTTGAATCTTTAATGCTTCATGGTTTTGGGTAAGTGATACTTTTTTAGGTTACATTATAGTCATTTACAAAATTAATTAATTTGTTGTTACATTTGTTGCACTGTTTTCATACATTTGGGTTTGCTTTGCAACACTGCAAACTAATTTAGATCAAGCTGTATATATACTAGCTAACACTTCATAATATGTCATCACACAATAGTATGAATTGTAAATAAATGTCACCAAGCATTTATGATATAATTAAAATGTCATTTTAGTTTGGCTTGATAGAAATCAAATAATTGAAAAAAGGATTATTGCCAAAGATGTATCAAAAAACATTTAGTGATTGCACTTTTGTATGTATGTCAAAATACATTTAAATGCATATAAATACATATGCATTTTCATTATTATTATTTAACTGGACTGGGTTGTGTGTGTGTGTGGGGGGGGGGGGGGGGGTGTCATCAAGTAAGTTATCTTGGATGGTTACATTGATGTGATTTTGTATTCCTCATTATTGTTAGTTTCAACTTTTGCTGTAATGTTTTTGTGCTTGGTTTGTAATGACAGTTTCTGTTGTTTAGCAAATCTTCTGCAATGTTTTGTCATTTTTTTAACTAATATTCAGAACAAATGTCTGCATGGTTTCCACTCCAAACTGCTACTTGAACCCCGTTTGCCTTTGTCCCATTTTCAAAGTCACATTTTCACATATTGGTTTTTGAATGTGTTATGTACATATTTATTACTCTGACATTTGCACTCATATTGATTTGCTGCCACACAACTCCTCTGTTCATTTGTGGTAATGTTATAGGTTTGTTGTCATTGTGCTGTGCTGCCTGATCTTAGCACTATTGTATACAAACACACTTCCACTTGCTGTCCAAACATGTTGTCAGTTAGTTGTCTCGCTGAGTTGCATACTTATTCTAACACACCTGATGGTGATAGAAGAAGTTCCAGGGATGTTATCGCCCTGGAAAGAAATAGATTACATTATTAGGATGTGTTAAGCAGCATGGTTAATAATGCTTTAGTGGTAACTACATGCTGCTGGGTTGTATTTTTCATGCTTTTCTGGCAGCATAAGCAATGCTTGCCCAAATCTTAACTAAACTGCACACTGCCCTAGTTTGGCAATGTGTTTTTGTAAAGTGCCACATAAAGGTCCAGCTCTTACACAAATATGTCTGCTATTTCAATTCCCAAACGATTAACGTGTGCTTGCTTTGACTTCAACTCCTAGGTTGGTTTGTAATCCAAACATGATGTGCTGAAATATGTAATGCATGCATTGTAAACATATGTAAATACTCATGCGCAAAGGCATTAGCAATAAGCTCATCCCTGACTCGATGGCCCTCTGCTGTGCTTTGGGAGCTGGAAGCAGGATGTTGATGTACCTCTGGCTCAAGTTCTTCTGAAATGTCCCAGGTATCACCATGGTGCAGGCACAGGTTATGTAGGACGCAGCATGCCATGATGACTCGGGCATCTTTCCATGGTGCGTACTAGAGCTCACCACCCGGCCGCGCCAAGCACAGAAACCATGCTTTTAGCAGCCTGATGGTGTGCTCCACAACCCCCCTGCTTTTATGCAGAGCCTTGTTGTAATTATGCTCTGCTTCAGACCGGGGGTGACGCACAGCTGTCATAAGCCATGGAAGCTGCCCGTATCCTTTGTCAGCTGTAAAAAGACAAACATAATACATGTTAGTTCTTGGTATAGTAAGTGTTCTGTGAATGCAGTGTAACACTAGAGTTTTTTAACAAAGATTGTTAGGGGTTGTGCTCTTCGGTCACTTTATTGCTTTTTGGTTGTTAGGAGACATTGTTACTGCTGACTACCACACTGAAGTACTGTGAGCTGTGAAAATAATAATTTTACTAGGGCTTCCAGGAATATCTGAAAGTTAGTTCTTTCCCCCCATGCTCCCAATATTGTACAATATTTATAAATTATTTGCTAAATTAGATGTTAGCACAAAATATGACATATGTACAATATAGGTAATAGCTTGGCATTCTGACAATGCAAAGGGACATAGCAACATAATAGGTGTCTTTAGGATTTTACTACTGTTAGTTATATTACAGTAACAACATTATACATTACCTATTACCCAGCCCTCAGGCATTTCTCCAGAGATTAATTTCTGGTAGAGGGCTGTCTGACGCAGGATATAGGCATCATGGAATGATCCTGGGAAACCTGTGCATGCACTCATGATTCTCCTGTTGGCATCACAGACTACTTGTACATTCAGTGAATGATATCGCTTCCGGTTGCGAAAGGCGATTTCCTGCAGTTTGGGGGCCTGATTTGCCACATGGGTGCCATCAATGGCCCCAAAACATTAGGAAAACCCGTTCGCCTGAAGAAATTCACCTCTTCCTTCCTCCACTCCTGAGCTGTTTGAGGGGAAAGAATATATAGTGGGACAAGGTCCACAATGGCATTGATGACCTTCGTAAAAACCCCTGAAACTGTAGGCTGGCTTAGTCCACAAATTAAGGTCGAGGAGGTTTGAAAGGAACCCCTTCCTAAAATATACAGAGTGGCCAACAGCCTGGTCATTCCTGGCACTGCCTGGCTTCTCTTGGTTTTTGAAGCAATTTTATCTTCCAGCAAGCTGTAAAGGTCATGGATGACCTGGCGAGACAGGCGAAAACCCCTTTTGACATCCTGGTCACGTAAATTCTCAAGGTGGCTGTCACGGTCCCTTCCGTGACGGAAGTTTGAGGATCTGTCAGACAAGCTGCATGTGAGATTATCTGACAGTCTCTTTGTTTTTACTTGTTTCTGTGTTGTTATTTGTAATGACCACTCCCCTTGTATCAGGTGCAGCTGGTGGTCATTATTGCTCCTCCATTTAGTCTGGCCTCACACTTCATGCTGTGCGGTTGATATTCACTGCTGGGTTGTGAAGAGCTGGAGTGTTGTGCCATCCTGAGTTCCTGTTTATATCTGCTAATAAGATAAGTTGCTTTACTTTTGGTCTTTTGGTGTTTTGTGGTTATTTAGTTGTTTACTAGGCCTCAGGGAGACACTGGGTCCTTCATAGGGGAAGGAACCAGTAGTCTCAAGCCAGACACTACTGCAAGGGCTACACAGGGCTAGTAGGGACTAGGTTACTGTGTATGAGTATTCCCACCATCAGGGGATACTCATACGGTTAGGAGTTAGGGCTAGGTTAGGGTGTCTGCAAGGGGTGACTATTCCCTTTTCCCTAGTCATTTGAGGTCTAGTAGTGAGTAATACCTTTCTGTTTCCCTCCCCTCCCTGGTATTCGTGACAGTTGCTATGCTCCAAGAAAATGCGTGGCTCCCGGACCCATTGTGAAGTAGAAGCTTGCTCCTGTGGTTGTTGTTGTTGCTGCTCCTCTTCTGCAGTAAGAAGCAGTGTTGCGTTTATTGCCACAACAGCTGTGGTGAAGAAAAAGTCTTCTTCCAAATTCTGCTCCATGACAACAACAAGCAAAATTCTCGCCCCAGGGCACATTTAAGTGCGCATAAACGTTTGTGCGCACCTACTGTATCCCTATAAATTTGCACAGAGCTTCTTAGCCATTCTGCATGCAAACCAAAACTTTACAAAGACAAAAAAAAACACACAAACCAGAAGGCTGCTACAAGAAAAAGGAAAAGTAAGAATACACCATTTACTTTATTCCT
Organism: Pyxicephalus adspersus; assembly: GCF_032062135.1. NCBI lineage: Eukaryota > Metazoa > Chordata > Amphibia > Anura > Pyxicephalidae > Pyxicephalus > Pyxicephalus adspersus. The sequence goes on from NC_092866.1 coordinate 31,080,486, forward strand.
CCAAAAAATGTTTTTGGTGTGTTGTTCCATAACTCTTTTATTTTTTTCCATAGATCAACAGGCAGCTCTGTGAAGCAGGCCAGGTAACATCTAGGCCCCTGACCCCTCAACCTGACACCTCAGCCAGTTTGAGCCGGTCCAGGGATTCTGCTTTCAAGGCAACCAGCTTCACTCCTGAGCAAAATCCTACGTACAACATTTTCCATAACTCCGTGGGGGCTTGCAGTCCTAGACCTTCCTTGCTGTAAGGCAGGGACTCTGGGAGGAAATTGCCAGGAGTGTAAATGCAGTAGGCAGTACACAACAGACCATTACCCAGTGTCAAAAACGTGTGAGTGACATCTTCAGACACGTCAAAAGGCTCCTAGGCACAGAGGCCAGAAGTGGGAGTGGGACCTATCATGAACATCTTGTGCAGCGTCTCAGGGAGTACGAAAGATTGGCGTTGCTATTCATTGGGCCAGAAATGGTGGTAGGGGTAGACTACCGGGATGACCCTGGTGCTTGGCAACCATGTAAGTTCAATCCTTTTACATTACATAATTACCAATGTGAATTGATTTTTGCATTTTTTTAGGATTGCAACAGTTTAGTGATTAGCACTGAGAACAAAATAGCATTGTGTTTTTACGTATTTATGCTTGGGGGTGAAATCTGAGATCATTTTTTTAAAATGACCTCTTTAGTGTATTTTTACCTTCTTTTGACTTGCATCAACAATATGTGTATTTCAATTTTTTTTTACAATAATACGCCCTGAGACGCAGCAGTCCCCCCTGCCCTCTGTGGTCAGGGTGATGTGGATGATGAGGATGTCACTTTGCATCGAGATGACACTGGGCTTCCTCATGGTAAGATGAACCTTCATGGTATATCTTGTTTGACATTGTGCACATGTCTCTAAACATGTTTATAACCACACTCATGTGTAATATCACACATTTTTTGCTCTGGGAGTGGTAGGTTTTGTGGTTAGATTTGTGGTGAACCGATCAATCCAAATGAACTTGGGTTAGAGTCAAGCTCACTCTATTTCATTTGTTTTTGTGCTTTATTTAACAGATCACCATCTACAGGAGGGGGTTGTTGATCCACTGCAGAGAAGCCTGGAGGAGAATAGAGGTAATTTGGTTTGTGTGTGTTCATCCTTCCAAAAGCTAAGTAGTAACCTTCGATCTTTCTACAATATATCTATATCTATATATATATATATAGGATTTAATATGTTTTCTTGGGAGATGTTTCTGGTGCAGCCTTCCTTTGGGAATGTGTAAGCTTAATATGTCAAAAATAATTTTGCCTGTGTGAAATATTGGGGACTTTTGATATGTGCAGATTTGTCACCACATTCATTCTTTTTGATGTGATATATCATGTGCCTTTGTAGAACATCCATGTCTGCTGGTTTCTGGTTCTGAAGAGTTTTCACGGACTGCATCCACAGTGGAGGTAGGCAAGAACTGGTCCATTAGTGTTTATTTTGGGATGTGTTGGGCGAATGAACCTTTCCCAATGTGTTCCACTTGTGTTTTTTTTTGTTTACCTGCCTACATGTTCAGAGCTGACCATCTCTGTAACATGTTAAGTGAATCCCTGGGCCAACAATCTCAGCTAAATCAAGCGATTAATCACAGGCTGGTTTGGCAAATCCCAATAGGTCCTGCTGGGCCCCCATCCCCTGCAGAGCAGCCAGCGCCATCCTTCTCCCAGGCTCCACCCTGTTGCCCGGCTGTTGCCTGGCCACTTCCACCTCCTGGCCGGCCGCCCGGTGCCAGGTGAGAACATTCTTCACATTCTTCCTGTCATTCTTCACTCAATTTTTTCAGGACTCCATGAGATCGCCAGTGTGGGTTTGAGTTGGTATCCTGTGTGAAGACACTTGTTTGTATAAGATATCTTAATCTCTATTTTGTGTTTGCCCAATGTGCACAGGTTAGTGACCCTTGCACTTTGACACTTTACCTATCTAAGTTTCTTTTGATGTGGCCCAAGTATGCTGCAAACACAGTTTTGCTATCTATTCCCCAAAGAATGTTCCAGTTTGTAAGTTTGTCAAAGTGATTCTAATCAAGTATGAAGTCTCAGCTCAATACTCTACAAGTATTGCTGTAATGACCTTAAAAAAAGCTAAACATTATTTACAAATACACAATTGCATTTTTGTTCACTAAATGAACACAAATCTAGTTATGTCTAGGGACCAAATATGGCACACCTCACTTCTCTGACACTTGTCTGTAACAGATAAATGTGCTTCCTAATAGGTCAACTACTTTTTTGTTGGTTAAAATGACATACTAAACTGTTCAGCTGTGTATTCTATGCCAAATGTATTCTTGAATGATGTTACAATTACATATCTAACATACCCAACTCTGTTACTTTTAAGGTCACAGGATATTTTGAAAATAAAGTGACCAATGCAGGAATGGAGCAAACTCGGCCAAGCTTCAAAACAGGTTGGTGTAGGATAAGATCATGTTCTATATTTTATGGTTCAAAGAACCATTGTGTAAAAACTAATGTTTCTTCTTTTGTTTTTTAAGGGATAGAATTGGATTAGCCAGGCTGGAAACAGATTTTAAATGTGTACTTAAAAGAAAAGAAAATAATTCAAAAAATCTGGCTTTTAGTTTTTTTACAACATTTTTTTTTATTATTCTCCCCCCCAATAACTTTAATTGTGCAAAACACAACAACAAACATAAAATTAGAATATAAACAAACTTTTTTAACATATATACATATAGTTTTTTAAAAGCTGTACCGCCTGGGCATACCCCGAGGAGGGGCCACCCTGTACCGGCGCTCCATGGCAGACATCCTCCAGTGCAGCCAATACAGGCTATCCCGTCTACTTCCTGGCCGGTGAAGAAAAAACAAATATATAAACCCGAAGAGTCTGGTCCAAACAAGTACTGTCCTTGTAAAAACCAAACAAATGAAAACATAAACTTGCCAGGAGAATGTCTGGGATGCTCCCCTCCATGTTTGTTGTGGCAGGCAGCCGATTGGCTGTCTGTCATTGCATGCCACACAGGCAGCTATTGGCCTATATAAGGCCAGGGCGTGCCTGCATTTACCACTCCTGACAGAGATTTGCTAGCATCCCAACCTTTCTGTGCTGCTTGGCTTGCTTTGTCAAAGTGCAAAAAAGTGCTTTACTTTGTTAGACTGTGTCACACCCACACTATTAGTCAGATAGATTGTTGCATTGCACTGTATTGGTGCAGTCCTGAAATCTACTGTACTCAGATAGGTAGAGTGTTCCACTGTTAGCTAGATAGATAGATACATGGATAGATACATTGATAGATAGATAAATAGTCAGTCAGTGTGTTACATACACGCAGCCAGAGGCAGGGTCCCCTCGCTGACTGTGTGCATAGTACCACACTTGTACTGAGGGACAGACACACAGACGCAGTGTATACTGTAGTATATAGCTTGTATACTGTGCTGCATAATACAAGCGTCACGACTGAAGCAAAGTGCTGCATACAACACCCAGAGCGCACTTATATTTTTTGTGTCAACTCCCCCCTCCAGCCCCAATAAAAAAAATCCACTTACTGTACAAATTTACATATACATATAGCATATTAGCTACAAAGTATTTTGCAGGGTGTCAAGCCACAAAAAAAAAATTCTACAATGTCTGGCCAAAGAGGAAAGGGCAGCTTTGGCAGGGGTGGCAAGCAAAGCAGTATGAGTTTGTTTTTAGCTGCAGATCCAAGAACAAGAAGCGCTGCTGTTGGTGGTGGGTGTCCATTATTGCCACACCATGAACAGGACGTAGTGGAGTACATGACCCAGCCTGGGTCAAGTGATTGTACCCCCTCTTCATCCCAGACACAGGCCTTACAGGTGTCCCAAACAGTCCATGATACACCTGTTCCTCCTAGTTCTTCATCAGCGGCTGGAAAGTCACATGTACAGCAGTATGTAGAGGAGTCCCACTGAGGGATTGGAGAGGCAGAGCTACAAGCATTCCTTCAAGATGCTCAGTTGTTTCAGTCATCTGACGAAGAGAGTCAGTTCACAGGCTTTCCCCCCACTTACTTTTCACCAGAACACTCTGAGCCAAATTAGCCAATTCAAACTGGCTCCAAAAGGCCGCTGCTTCCTTTCGGCACATATAGGTAAACTGTCTCCTCTGATGATGATGATGACGTCCTTGATCAGACATGGGGCAAACAAGGGGATCATCATAGGCAGAAAAAAGAGGATGAAGAGGAGGAGGAAGAAGAGGAGGAGGAGGTTTCAATGCGCCCTCAAAGAGTGAGAGGGAGGAAGAGGGTAAAAGCTGCCCACACAAGCTGCATTCTTCAAGTACCAGTGACGCAAGTCATAGGCGTAAATCGTAAGAAGCTGTCACCACAGCTATGCCTCAACGACCACGGACCGCTACCACAAGCACCAGCTCCAGAGTACCTTTCGGCCCAGTTAGATGTTCGCCAGTGTGGGCATTTTTTAATGTCCATAGTGATGACAACACTGGTCATCTGTAAACTGTGTGCTCAACACTCAAAACGAGGCAAAAACCCAAACAAACTTGGAAAAAGTTGCGTGAGCACTGATTTAAAAAGCCACCACCCAGTAACCTGGCGGGAACACCTGGTCAACCACCTCCGCCCAAGAAGCAAGCTCAAACTGCTCGATCTTCCTCTGCTGCCTTTCCTCCTTCTGCCACCAAAGTTACCCGTGCTGCTGCCAGCAATTTGAGTGGGGCATGTAACCGAGCATTACCTTTTTCAAGCTCCACCAGCGGTGAGAAGGAGCTCCAACGCAGAACGGCTGCTGTTTGTGGCATTGCTAGCAGTCAGGACCAGGCATCATTGCCATCCCCCACAACTTCTACCCCATCGTCCAATCTTTCTGCGGTTAGCATTAGCAGCATCCAAACTTCCATCCCCCAGATGCTGGAGCGCAAGAGGAAATATGGCCCAAATGACCCCAAAACAAAGCTAATCAATGCAGCAATTGCACAGTTGATTGCATTAGAGCTTCTCCCTTACCGGCTGGTGGAGTACAATGGACTTAGTACATTATGCTTAAGCGACAGTATTTTGCAGAAAAATGTGTTCCTGCTTTCCATGAACACGTGCAATGTGTCCATGGCCCTGCAGCACTCGAGCAAGCATGAAGTAGGAAGATATATTTCCTATACAGCTGACTGGGTAACTTTGGTGGCAGCAGGGGAAGATGCAGCTGCAGCAAGGCCTACATACCTACCTCCGCCCAGAGCACATCGCCATGCAATTTCCTCCTCAACCTCCACTTCCACCTCCTCCTTTGACTCTTGTGCCTCAACCTCTTCCTCCAGGGACACTTTGCCGTGGAGACCCAGCACCTCCCATTCAGCAGCATTTGTTCACCATCAGCAACAACCTGCAGTTTGCTACTTCGGTGCACAATTCAGAGTTGCCACGCAGTCCTGAGGTTGCGTCCCTGGGTTCCCCCAGCCACACGGGCGCAGCCATTTTAAGTGCCTTGCGGGAGCAGGAGGACATATGGCTAACTCCTAACAGACTTCAGCCAGGCAAGGTCATGTGTGACAATGAGCCAATCTGCTGGTAGCCCTGCGTTGTGGGAAACTCACACACGTACCTTGCCTGGCTCAAGTCATGAACCTGATAGTACAGCCCTTCCTTAGGAATTACCCAGGCCTCCAGCCACTGTTGCTGAAGGCCAGAAAGTTGTCAGCGCATTTCAGCTGGTCGTACACAGCCAGTGCCAGATTGGTGGAGTTACAGCGAAATCTCAACCTGCCAGTGCACCGGTTAATTTGTGATGTGGCCACAAGTTGGAATTCCACATTTTACATGCTGCAGCGGCTGGCTCAACAACAGAAAGTGGTGGTGGATTACGTGGCAGAGTCTGTTCATTTCAGACGTATACCTACACTTCCTTTCTTCAGCCCTGCGGAGTGGCTGCAAATTGAGGACTTGTGCACTGTATTGTCACCTTTTGAAGAGGCCACCAGGATGATCAGCAGAGATCAGGCCTGTTTCAAACATCATCTCTGACATGCGTGCCTACTAGGCATAGTGCACCACAAATCCAGGAAGAGGAGGAGGTGGAAGGGGCAGAGGAGGATATTGAGGGTACATGGCATCCATCCACACGAACACAAGGCGGCATGTTCCGTGGATGGCAAGACCAGGCGGAGAAGGAGGAGGACGACCCTGTGCTGCTGTTCGACCCACAGGAGTGTGGGTCCAGAGTTACCTCAGATGTGGGTAGTTTGAGCCACATTTCAGCCTTCATGCAGGAGTGCATAGCCAAAGATCCACGCAAACAACACATAAAAACAAAGATTGACGACTATTGGATTGCTACATTACTGGATCCACGTTACAAGCCTGGGATACAACAACTGATCTTGCCCCAATACAGGGGACCTAAAATGCAGCACTACCAGTGCTTGTAAGTGCTTGGAAGGGACTTGTGCTCAGCCTTTCC
>NC_092866.1:31089639-31110644 GCF_032062135.1 Pyxicephalus adspersus
CCGTGGGGCGGGACATAGTTAGTTTGAATTCCCTGCGGCCAATCGGCCGCAGGGGATTCAGTTACTCTCCAACCAAATGGCGCCAGGTGGCGCAAGGTCATTGGTCACTCTGGCCATTTAAGGAGAACCTGTCTTGTACACCATTGCCCGCTATAAGCCTCTGTGTACACAGTGTGCTTGGGTGCATTCTTTGTGTTGGTTAACTTTTCTCTAATTGTCATTATTATAGCGACCTGGTCTGATACCTGACTCTTGCCTGAACTCTGCCTGTCCTGACCTCGGATTGTTTGTGACCTCTAGTCTGCTGCCTGCCCTGACCTCGGATTGTTCCCGACCTGCCTTTGCCTTACCCTCCTGTACTACGCTTCGGACTTGATTTCTGTAAATACCCTGTCTTGTTTTATGACTACAAAAAACTTGATAATAGGACTTTTGGAGTTGGTTGTGGTTTGTGTGCCCAGGCGCATTACAACTTGGTATGTCCCCTAAAACTCATAAAAATATATGTATCTATGTGAAACAAATATGCAAGTGCTATCACAGATATTTAACTGTGATAGCACTTGCTAGATATCCACAAATGATAAAAAATGTATGTATTTCCCCGTGGATTCCACCAAGTCCGTTCCCTTTTATGTGGTTTCACTAGATAGTAGGTATGGAAAGTGTGATTTTCGTTAATCCATGCATGTCTCAATTAGCTACAGCTTCTACAATGTCCATAGAGGTGATGGCCTCAACCTCTAATGCGGTCCACACTCCGTTACAGGGCCCACCGCCTCCTACTGCCTGTTACTGCTGCCCCCTTCCCAGTACCCAACTATAGATGCAGGATACTAATGCCGTCCACACTTTGGCCCTGATTCATCATTGAAATTAATTTTCAGCCGCGCAATTCAGGAGATGTTAACCTCAATGATGAGGTGATAGCAACTGATTAGCGCACACCTGCACACTGTTCTGTGTTCTCCAGTCCATTTTACAGGTGGTTTCAAAGTAAGTTTGCTTGGATGGTATGCATTGATGTGTTTTTTTGTAATCCTCATGATTGTTAGCTTCATCTGTTGCTGCAATGTTTTTGTGCTTGGTTTGTAATGACAGTTTCTGTTGTTTAGCAAATCTTCTGCAATGTTTTGTCATTTTTTTAACTAATATTCAGAACAAATGTCTGCATGGTTTCCACTCCAAACTGCTACTTGAACCCCGTTTGCCTTTGTCCCATTTTCAAAGTCACATTTTCACATATTGGTTTTTGAATGTGTTATGTACATATTTATTACTCTGACATTTGCACTCATATTGATTTGCTGCCACACAACTCCTCTGTTCATTTGTGGTAATGTTATAGGTTTGTTGTCATTGTGCTGTGCTGCCTGATCTTAGCACTATTGTATACAAACACACTTCCACTTGCTGTCCAAACATGTTGTCAGTTAGTTGTCTCGCTGAGTTGCATACTTATTCTAACACACCTGATGGTGATAGAAGAAGTTCCAGGGATGTTATCGCCCTGGAAAGAAATAGATTACATTATTAGGATGTGTTAAGCAGCATGGTTAATAATGCTTTAGTGGTAACTACATGCTGCTGGGTTGTATTTTTCATGCTTTTCTGGCAGCATAAGCAATGCTTGCCCAAATCTTAACTAAACTGCACACTGCCCTAGTTTGGCAATGTGTTTTTGTAAAGTGCCACATAAAGGTCCAGCTCTTACACAAATATGTCTGCTATTTCAATTCCCAAACGATTAACGTGTGCTTGCTTTGACTTCAACTCCTAGGTTGGTTTGTAATCCAAACATGATGTGCTGAAATATGTAATGCATGCATTGTAAACATATGTAAATACTCATGCGCAAAGGCATTAGCAATAAGCTCATCCCTGACTCGATGGCCCTCTGCTGTGCTTTGGGAGCTGGAAGCAGGATGTTGATGTACCTCTGGCTCAAGTTCTTCTGAAATGTCCCAGGTATCACCATGGTGCAGGCACAGGTTATGTAGGACGCAGCATGCCATGATGACTCGGGCATCTTTCCATGGTGCGTACTAGAGCTCACCACCCGGCCGCGCCAAGCACAGAAACCATGCTTTTAGCAGCCTGATGGTGTGCTCCACAACCCCCCTGCTTTTATGCAGAGCCTTGTTGTAATTATGCTCTGCTTCAGACCGGGGGTGACGCACAGCTGTCATAAGCCATGGAAGCTGCCCGTATCCTTTGTCAGCTGTAAAAAGACAAACATAATACATGTTAGTTCTTGGTATAGTAAGTGTTCTGTGAATGCAGTGTAACACTAGAGTTTTTTAACAAAGATTGTTAGGGGTTGTGCTCTTCGGTCACTTTATTGCTTTTTGGTTGTTAGGAGACATTGTTACTGCTGACTACCACACTGAAGTACTGTGAGCTGTGAAAATAATAATTTTACTAGGGCTTCCAGGAATATCTGAAAGTTAGTTCTTTCCCCCCATGCTCCCAATATTGTACAATATTTATAAATTATTTGCTAAATTAGATGTTAGCACAAAATATGACATATGTACAATATAGGTAATAGCTTGGCATTCTGACAATGCAAAGGGACATAGCAACATAATAGGTGTCTTTAGGATTTTACTACTGTTAGTTATATTACAGTAACAACATTATACATTACCTATTACCCAGCCCTCAGGCATTTCTCCAGAGATTAATTTCTGGTAGAGGGCTGTCTGACGCAGGATATAGGCATCATGGAATGATCCTGGGAAACCTGTGCATGCACTCATGATTCTCCTGTTGGCATCACAGACTATATATGTACACACATCTAAATGCATACATACAGGTTTGGCTTTATGTGCACTCATGTCTATACATACATGAGTGCATATGAAGCAAAACATGCAAAATACACAAAAAAATACAACTTTAATGAGAACTGTGCAAAAGTGCAGAGCATTTTTCAACTGATAAAACAGGTTAAGTGCACATAGCGGGTCCGCTGTGGCGCACATCTATGAGCCGTGGCGCACAACTCTGAGCCGTCCACACTCTGTCTCAGAGCCCACCGTCTCCTCCTCCTGCTGTAAATGATGCTGCCACCTGACCAGTACTTGACTGTAGATGCCAGATACTAATGCCATTCACACTCCGTCTGAGAGCCCACCACCTCCTCCTCCTGCTGTAAATGATGCTGCCACCTGACCAGTACTTGACTGTAGATGCCAGATACTAATGCCATTCACACTCCGTCTGAGAGCCCACCACCTCCTCCTCCTGCTGTAAATGATGCTGCCGCCTCCCCAGTACCGAACTCTAGATGCCAAATACTAATGTCGTCCACACTTCGTCTCAGGGCCCACCACCTTCGAATCATGCTGTTATTGCTGCTGCCTGCCTAGTACCCAACTCTAGATGCCAATTACTAATGTCGTCCACACTCCGTCTCAGTGCTAAATGCCTCCTCCTCATGCTGTTACTGCCACCTGCCCAGTACCCAACTCTAGATGCCAGTTACTAATGCCGTCCACACTTTGTCTCAGAGCCCACCACCTCTTCCTCCTGCTGTTACTGCTGCCTCCTTCCCAGTACCCAGCTGTAGATGCCAGTTAACAAGGCTGTCCATGCCGCATTTTGGAAAGTTACAGCTAGCAGATAGGAAAAGGCAGTCCCCTACACAGCAATGTCTCCAGTAGCTAATGCTTCTACACTGTCCATATAGGTGATGGCCTTAAACATAAAATTCCATCCTTGCTCCGTCTCAGGGCCTACCACCTCCTCCTCCCAGTACCCATTGCTAGATGCCAGTTAACAATGCCATCCACACTACTCAGGGCCCACCGCCTATTCTTCCTGCTATTACTGCTGCTGCCTGCCCACTGTCCGGTACCCAGCTCTAGATGCCAGACTAGACTCAAGCTCAACAGGATTTTCTTTCCTCACTGATTCCGCCAAGCCCCGTTTCCCTTCATGTGCTTTCACTCGATAGCAGGCCCTGAGACGGAGTGTGGAAGGCATTAGTAACTGGCATCTAGAGCTGGGTGTAGTGCATCTTTAATGACACCCTGAAGTGTGTAATCTGAAATTTGTGATTCGAGCTGCAATCTAGGGTTAAAGATGCCACCCACTCAAATCAGCTGGCTCATCGGAAGTATACCTGCATCCTGATGGCTCATAGTGATTAAGCCTAGGGCGTGCAGCAGGCACAGCAGGAAGAGGAGGCGGTGGGCTCTGAGACGGAGCGTGGACAGCATTGGTAACTGGAATCTAGAGCTGGGTACTGGGCAGGCGACAGCAGTAACAGCAGGAGTAGGAGGGTGTGGGCCCTGAGACTGAGCAAGCAGGGCCTTGGAGGTTGAGGCCATCACCTATATGGACAGTGTCGAAGCTGTAGCTATTGGAGACATAAATGGATGAACGAGATTCCAATCTGTCCCCTACCTACTACGTAGCGAAACCACATGAAAGGGAACGGGCTTGGCCGGAAAGACGACCCTGTTGAGCTTGAGTCTAGTCTGGCATCTAGAGCTGGGTACTGGGCAGTGGGCAGGCAGCTGCAGTAAGAGCAGGAGGAGCAACACAGCCATCCACACTACGTCTCAGGGCCACTGCCACTGTAGCAACATCCTAATAGCTACACCTTCTACACTGTCAATAAAGGATGATGGCCTCAAGCTGTAATGCCGTCCTTGCTCTGTCTCTGGGCTCACTGCCTCCTCCTCCTCCTCCTCCTGCTGTTGCTGCTGCCGCCGCCACCTGCCCGGTACCCAGCTCTAGATGGCAGTTAACAATGCTGTCCACACTCTGTCCCAGTGCCTGCCGTCTCCTCCTCATGCTGTTTATGCTCCTCATGCATTTGCATTATTCGACCGAATAGTTGTCGAATCGAATAGTGAGCTATTCGACCAACACTACTAACCAAATGTAACAGTATAATATATACCTAGTTCTTAAATTGCACAGTGCTAAAGAATTCAAGTTATGTCATCTTATCTGACTCTTTTGCTGTTTACACCGTGCTAAACAAGAAAGAAAGGTTATTCCTGGGGCCAAGCTAATTATGGCTATGGAACTAAAGTGATGCAGTTTGTTGGCAATGAAGGTTGTGGGTTTTCACAAGGGACAAACGTGGCTAAGGCTTAGTCTACATGGACTGTTTCCCCAGTGTTTAACCTGAGGCTTTTAAAGCCCAAGTTTGAAGACCCCATGCATTCCAACGTGCTAATCTACACCAGGACGTTTCCTTCAAGCATGGTTTTTTTTGTTTCAATCAAGTTTATTAAAATTTTTAAAGGACAGTACATAACAGGAAAAGAAAGTATCACATATATATATAAAAACAAAGGCAAGGGAGGGCCGAGGACCTCCCGGCACCCCATTTACAAACAGTATAAAAACATAAGTGACAATTAACTTTTTGCATAACAGTGTGAACAAGTGCTTATACATCCACCACTACATATAACCGGGAATAAAAGAGAAAACAAATATGAAGTTTACATATCAAAATAAAAAAAAGGGGGAAAATCCCATATTTAGATAAAATAGATAAACTAAGCAAACACATGTATCTAGTGGAACAACTAACATCCTCAGCACTGGATATACCCAACGGGTATAGCAGGAAAGCACTTGCGCGATAATAGTTTAACAGAGGGGGAATGGGGGTAATCAACTAAATAGCCCAGGGAGAAAATGGGGGTTCAACAAGGTAAAAGGGAGGGAAGGGGAGGGGAGGGGAGGGGGGGAAAGCACCCGACCGGCCTAGCTCACAGTTATAATAGCAGAGTAGCACAAAGCACCTCAAAATAATTTGAACTACATCGATACTATCTCGTAGAATAACTTAGGTTAATGCCAAGGAGCTTTTAAAATGGGTAGATTCCTTGAACCAATCCCAAGCGGACCAGATCAACCTGTATTGTTCCCATTTATTGTCGTCCTCCGCTACAAGCCCCTCCAAATGCTGTATCTTTTCTAATTCTGTGTACCAATCTTTCAAGGATGGCGCCGTGGTCTGCTTCCATTTCCTGGGAATAATGGACCTTGCAGCCGCAAGAAAATGCCTCAATACGTCTCTCTTATTAGCCTTTATGGACCCCGGGAGGATGGATAGCAAAGCTATTTGGGGAGTGATCCTCAAATCTGAACCAGAGACACGGTTATAAATATCCGCTATCTGAGACCACAACTTATGAATATTAGGGCAATCCCACCATATGTGTAACATTGTGCCTTGATGGGTAAGACAACGCCAACACCTATCAGACAGGGAAGGAGACATACGATGGATATCTGAGGGGCAAAGATACCATCTAGAAATAATTTTGTAATTGGTCTCTTGGGCCTTACAGGGAAGAGACATTTTATGAGTCAAAATAAATGCTTTTTCCCAGTCCAACGGGGAGATAGTCTCTCCCAGTTCCTTTTCCCAGTACCTTGTGTAGGTGGGGGCGTTGGTAGTATGAAGTTTAATCAGGATCTCGTAGATCTGTGAAATAACATGGAGCGGTCTAGTAGGAGCGCGTAGTACAGATTCAAAGGCCGTGGGATTACGCTGAGTGGGATACATAGCTAGAAAAGTTGAAACAAAGGAGGACAGCTGGTTGTATCGTAACCACATTGAGGGGAACCTCTGCACCCTGGCGCCAAACGATGAGAACGGTGGAAGTCGTCCATTCTGGAGAATACTGCATAACTGTCTACTATCCTGAGCTGACCAAATGAGAAATTTTTTAGCATTCATTGCCGGTGGGAATGAGGGATTGTCAAACAAAGGAGTCATGGGTCCCACTACAGTAGACACATGGTCCGTCTTAAGGAGATTGTCCCATTCTCGCAGGAGATCAAGAGTAATGCCGGGTAGCGGATGGAGAAACTGCAGTTTGGATCTGAGCACCCAAGGTAGAGAACAAAGATCAATTGGAGATAGATCATTTTCCAAGCCTACCCAGCTTTTCCTATCTCTATTATGGAACCAATCAACTACACGAGTCAGTAGGGCCGCCCTATAATAAGATCTAATATCAGGAACCCCCACACCCCCACAGTGTTTAGGTCTGGTGATATATCTGAATGCTATTCTTGGACGCCTCATTTTCCATAAAAACCGCCTACAGAGCATCTGTAATTTACTAAGGAAAGCCAAGGGCAAGTAAATCGGGACCGTTTGGAAAATGTATAGCATTTTGGGCAAAATATCCATTTTAAGGGTGTTGATTCTGGCAAACCATGAGAGAGGGAGTAGATCGTATTTACTTAATTCCACCTTCAATTTACTGAATAGTGGATCATAGTTAAACCGGAATAATTTAGTCGGGTCATCTGGTATAAAGATACCTAAATATTTGAGTTTCTCGTTACAGTGTCTAAAGGGGGTATGGTCTCTGAGGTACTGTACCTGGGCAGAATGAAGGGAGATATTAAGAATTTCGGACTTGTCAAAGTTCACTTTAAAATTGCTAAGAGTTCCAAATTTTTCAAATTCCTCCAAAATGGCAGGGATAGTATCCTGCGGAGATGACACATACAGTAACAAGTCGTCTGCAAATAGAGACAATTTATAGTGATGTTTCCCAATCTGGATCCCCTGCACATGTGGGTTCGTCCTCAACGCCACTGCGAGATGTTCCATCACTATAGCGTATAATAACGGAGATAATGGGCAGCCTTGTCTAGTACCATTAACAATAGAAAATGGAGTAGAAAGGCCTCCATTGACCCTCACACGAGCCGTAGGGGAAGAGTATAAAGCAGCTATCCTAGCTATCATCAGTGGGCCCAAGCCAATCTGACGTAATGATTGGTACATAAAAGCCCAGTTTACCCTATCGAACGCTTTTTCAGCGTCCACTGAGAGCATACACATAGGGGTCTTGGCCATTTTAGCAGCGTGAGTAATCAATATAGTCTTCAGAGTATTGTCCCTGGCTTCTCTGCCATTAATGAAGCCTACTTGAGCTGTATGGATCAGGGCCGGCAGGTGCCGAGATAGTCGATTAGCTATCAATTTAGAAAAAAGTTTTGCGTCCATGTTAATTAGGGAAATTGGTCTGTAATTCGAGCAAATCGAATGGTCTTTACTGGGTTTAGGTATGACAGCAATATGTGCCTCCAGGCTTTGAGAAGGGAAAAAGGAGTCCCCAGAAATAGATGAAAACACCCTAGTCATAAACGGAGCTAGAAGTTCCACAAATAACTTGTAGAATTTGGGTGTATACCCATCAGGGCCAGGACTCTTACCGGCCGGAGTGTTTTTAATTACCACAGATACCTCCTCCACTGTAAAAGCAGATTCCAAGCTTGCAGATACTTCTGAATCTAATTCCGGCAATGCAGTGGATTCTATATAGTCAATGAGAGAAGAAGGGGTGTGCGGTACAGCCTGAATATTATACAAACCAGCATAATATTGTCTAAACTCTGATAAGATTTCCTTAGGGAAGGTCGTAAGGGTACCTTTGTTGTTTCTTATATGAGGGACATACATTGCAGCCGACCTCGGATGGAGCCCCCTAGCCAATAACCGGCCACATTTTTCACCATATTGGTAGAAAGATTTATGGTATTTATCTCTATATTTTTGATGTGCAAAATCATACATTTCCAATAGTCGTCTTCTGGCAGATGTAAGCTCAGAAAAAACATCCGAGGACATATTGCTTTTATGCAATCTTTCTAATTGCCTTATGTTATCCAGCGTGCGAGCAATTTCCTGAGATCTAATTTTCTTAAGTCTGGACCCCTGTTGGATCAGGACCCCACGGAGAACTGCTTTAAAAGCTTCCCATTGAAAGGGCAGTGGAGTCTCGTCAGCCTCATGATCCTTTAGAAAATTTTTGATAGTATCTATAACAGCTCGCTCACATACAGAGTCCCTAAACAAGGAATCGTTACACTTCCATGACCACTCTCGTGAACCTATCAACGGGATTTGAATGGTTAAAGATACGGAAGCATGATCAGACCACGGACAGCTGTCAATGCTCGCCTCCGGATGCCAGTCTAAAAGTCTGTGGCTGATAAAAATGTAATCAATTCGGGAATACGAGCAGTGGAGGTTGGAATAAAACGTATAATCTTTGTCGCCAGGGTGCAGGGTCCGCCATGCGTCAACCAGTTGAAGGTCATGAAGTTTCGCTTTAAATGCATTCAATTTAGAGTAAGAGACAGAGGAGTGGCCTGTGGACGTGTCCACTCTAGGGTCAAGGGGGAAATTAAAATCCCCTCCGATTATGATAGTGCCCTCCGCAAAAGCAAGAATTTTATTCAGAAACTGGACAGCCGCTGCAGTTGGTTGTTGATTTGGAGAATAAAATGAAGCCACTGTGTACTTTTTCTCCCATAAGGAGATTTTAGCAATAACATACCTCCCATACGAATCTACGCAGGTGTCCAGTATCTGAACTGGGGTAGTCCTGTGGAAGGCTATAGAGACCCCTTTAGTTTTACCATCAGGGTTGGAGCTATGAATCCAATTGGTATAATAGCGGTTGGGTATTGAGGGGATCTTTCGAGAGCAAAAGTGCGTTTCCTGAAGCATTAGGACATGTACTCTAGCCTTGTGTTGACCATATAAGAGTTGTGATCTCTTATTAGGACTATTAAGTCCCTTGGCATTAAGAGAGCGTATTTTCAAACCTCGAGAGTGATTCGGTTGGTTAGGGTGCATATTTAGGGATGTGAAATGAAAAATATAGCAGATAACCCCTATAAGTCGGGAAGGGGCAGGAAAAGGTACGAGTAGGGTCAACCGACGGCTGGGGAGGGCTGGTTCCCAGTCGTCTGTGGGAAACTAAGAAAAAATATATAAGGAACTTCGTTATTCGCCGCCTTTACCGGCGGTACTCCTATGCGGGGTAGGCTAATCGAGTAACGGGGGAGGAGAAAATTACTATCTGCTTGAATAGATCCAGTCGGGGGAAGAGCCAGTATTAAAATAAACCAGCTGGACCCTTGAATTAGATCTGTCCATAAAGGAGGTCAGAAATATAGTAGGTCTTCAGGGGCCTAGGCATACCTGTAACATCTAAAAGCAATGAACCAATCAAAACAGTACAATAAAAGGATCAGGAAAGAAAAAATAACCACAGCTTTCTATGAGTGGCGCCTGTGAACACTCCCCAAGGACCTTATCGGGGCCTTATGTGAAGCATAACAGATGACAGCATTTAAACCTTGGAACCAATGATCCACTTCTAAGAGGCATCATATGCGCAAAACACTCTAAATATACATACAACGGCAAAGTGACATAACGTGACATAAGTAAGCTCTACATAATAGGGCAATACCATACATTACCCAAGAAAAACCGGACAGTAGGTAAAAGAAAACTGTTCGGCGGACCGCCTAGTCCAGTTAAAACAGGTCGCGGGGTAGGCATCCATGCGTCCACAATATCCTGAAGGAGAGTTAAGAGTGTGTAATCGAAGCAGACGGAGAAGAAGAAGAAGCCAGCCCTGTTCCAGGACTTCTTGGACGATCAGGTGGAGTAGAGGATGAGGCATGACGTTGATCCAAACGAATGGGACCACCAATAGGCAAGGAGAAAGGTACCGTAGGCCACTCAGTCAGTTGTATGTCAGGAAGCTGAAGATCCTTCAGGAATTGAGGTAAGTCCGCAGGACCTCTAAAAAAATAATTCTTACTACCAGATCTAGCGATTAGATGAAAAGGGTATCCCCAGCGATAGGGGATGTTTCTTGCTCGGAGCACATCCAAGATAGGTCTCGCCGCCCTTCGCAGGTCCAAGGTATGTTTGGATAAATCCGGCAACAACTGTATGCGGGCTCCAGCATATTCAAGGGCTTCAGTAGCTCTCGCCTTTTTTATGATGTCTCCTTTAGTTCTATAAAAATGGACACGGCAAATCACATCTCTAGGTCGCTGGGGGTCTCTCCCCCGGGGGCCCAGGGTTCTATGCACTCTATCTAATTCAATGTCCATATCTGGGGGAATCGCCAGAAGATTAGCAAAGATGGTGTATGCTGCATTATATAACTCAGAATTAGGTACTGTCTCTGGTATCCCACGGATGCGAATAATGTTACGTCTGTTACGATTTTCAATATCATCCTGCATCAAATAGAGCGTATTAATTTGCGCCGCTTGGCGCTCTAGAATAGCCTCATGTGAAGACATTAGAGAAGAAAGTTCTGAACATGTATTCTGGAGCACATTGGTAGCATTAGACACCTGTTGTAGGGATTGTTGAATATGGTGGAACTCCGACTTACAGCTCGCTTCCAACCGCCCAATACTGTGGTCTAAGTCAGAACGAGTGGGTAATGCTCTAAGGTGGGCCTTCCAATCCCAAGTATCTACATCCCCCTCCTGGGTGAACAGAGGCCTAGAGCATTCACCTGAGCAAGATAAGGCACTGGGGCTCAACTGAATAGATACAGGGGAAGCAATCACCTGTTCAGAGGAAGGCTCTGTTGTGGCAGCCTGGTTCAAGGCATCTGGATCCGCTGCGTGTACTGTAGCTGCGGGAGGGCGCCGGGCCGCGTCACCACGCGATCCGGATCCGGGGCCCGCGATAAATTGAGGCCGCGGCTTTGCGGCCTGGTCGGGCGCGGCCTTGGGACCGGCCTGAAACATCCCCTGTATGTCCTTGGACGCCGGTACTTCCCCACCGGGCCGTCCCCTCTGGCTCCCCTTCAACTTAGGACCCATCCTGATGCTAAAAAGGCGCTGCAGCGCTGATCAGTTAGCTGGTTTCCCAGACTGAATCGCGGAGCAGAGCTATCACGCGGCTTCCTCCGCCATCAGTCGGCCACGCCCCATCAAGCACGGTTTTTTTTGAGCGTTGATCCTAAACGTTGCTTGCAATGTGGAAAAAATCAAACCGCTGGATAAACGTGCGAAAACGCATGAAAACGCTTGAAAATGCTTCCATTGAACTCAATAGAGGCTTTTTCAAGGGTTTTAAAGCTTTTTATGAAGGCTTCCATTGAAAACAATGGGGGCTTTTATAAATGTTTTTAGCAGGACTTTGGACTCTTGATGCCCCCTTTAATAAGGGAACTCCCAGATCTCCACCACCCCACCCTCATTCCCTGAAAGGGTTAACATATATGTAAAAAATAGGACGAGGCTTTAATGTTAAATTATTTTAATAAATGTGTGTGTTTGTGTAACTAAACTTTTTTTTTTTTTTTTTTTACAGGTTATCCCAATGACAGGATGATTCCCAGGGCTGCAATTATGACATGAACACAGCCATGGGAATCCTCCAGACAGTGAGGCATCGCAGGGCTCTGGGGGTTAAATGAGGACAAGGCTCTCCATTCACCCCTAGTGCTCTGTGATTGGCTGCGGTTTTACAGGGCTGTGGTCATGTCATGATTGCAGCCCTGGGAATCAGCCTGCCACTGGGATAACCTGTAAAAAAAAAAGTTTAGTTACACAAACGTTAAGCTTTAAAACGCTTGTAAAAGTGCATAAAAACACATATAAACGTGGTAGGAACGTTTATATGCGTTTTTAAAACCGTTCATGTAGACCCAGCCTATATGTGCCTGTTAATTTATGATATTATTGATAAAAAAAACTGAATTTTAGAAAAATATACAAATTCTCTCGAAATAACAGTCTGCCCTATAAAGCTACCTACATCAACAATAGAGCAAAACCCTGAGTCAACATCAATGACCCTTCTAAAGCTGGGACGATACACATAGCCATCATCCCATCTAATATCAGCAAATTGTTACATTACCCATCAGAACAATAGAAAATGCGGTGCTATTAAGATCAAATCAATCTTCAGATCTCGAAGAGAGATCTGGCCCATGAGATGGTCTTGTAACAGAAGAGCGTCCATGCTTTAAAACTTTATCCCATAAAGGGAAGTGTCTAGGAGACCGTTGAGAGAAACAGATTGTGACTTGATAGGAGAAACCGGTGGTGAGGAGCATAGATGTAGATGATCAAACAGTTCTTGGGCTTCATCAGGAGAAGAGATGGAATATGGTCGGTTGCCATAAGTGAATTGAAGCATGAAGGGAAAACCCCATCTGTACCTGATGTCCCAACGTTGTACGATCTGGAGAAAAGGTTTAGGATCCTTCCTCTTTTTGATCGTCTGCGGTGCCAAATCTGCATAAATTTGGTGGGGGTGGGATTGAAAGATCAGGTCCCTCTTGTTCCAAGATGCTTTTAAAATGGCTTCTTTTGTCTTGTAAAAGGTAGGCTTAAGGATAGTATCCCTAGAAGGCCCCTCTGGCTTCTTGGGGCCCAGGGCCCGGTAGTCCCATTCCAACCTCTCAGGTGGGCAATCAGGAAGTAATTCCTGCAATAATTACTTCCTGACACATTTAACCTTTGTCTTCTGTTAAAAGCTGCCTAGACATGAAGCTAGTCATACACTCCTAATGATACTTGATGGAACTAGGCCTAACAAAGTATCTCCCACTTTATTTTCATGGTTTTAAAGGAATGTTCACAATATCTAAAATGGAGAAATACTTACATTCAGATGAGGAACGTGTGTCTTGTGGAGGAGGTGCTGGCAAGGGAGCTCCAGTAGCTTTAGATAAAAAATGAACAGTATAAATAAAAGTGGGTGGGCAGGACTAAAGTAGATTTGTAAGGTTAGTTAAGGTGAATAGATTAATGTAGAACTTCTAAATGATACTTTTTGCCTACGTCCAAAAATTCTGAGCAAACATTTGTCAGTACAACTATGGACAACTAAACAACTCATGTCTATTTTCATAGCCAACAACCTAGAAAGAACCTTCATTTGATGCATGATAAATGACTGGAAGCTACATAAAATCCTGCTAAATCTTTCTTTGTATTTGTAACCAAAAATGGTGAAAGTAGTGTGAGAATGTGTTGAATTGCATCATATGTTACAAAAGTTGATTTTAAGGTTAGCTTACAGGAAATCTCCTCGGCCTCGGCTGCCTCCTCTCCTTCATCGGAGGACTCTGGCTGCAGATGTTGGGCAGCGGGCTCCTCCTCCAGAGATAGCTCCTTCTCTGGGGATGGCTCCTCCTGCCAATGGATGGCACCTCCTCCTCCATGCATGCCTCCTCTGGTGATGCCTCCTCCTCCCCCGGGGATGTATCCTCCTCCTCCTCCTCCACATCCTGGGGGACGACCAGTCGCCTGTGTGGCCGCTGTATTATTTCCAGCCGCCGGCGTGATGGAGAGTTGGCTGTAATAACAAAAACAAATATCCAAAATTATGAGGGGAATAAAATATAGGAAGTGGAAAAAAAAACAGTTGTAGGCTAAACAATACTACTTTACACAAACAACAAACATTCTAAAACATCACTCCTTAACAAGAGGAGAAGACAAAATGCAAAACTTACCAGACAGGATGCGGTCCCCCGCTTGAGGTCGCTCCAAGTTGTGTCTATGCGACAATTGGGCGCGTACCTGCAGGGGTCCACAGCCTGTCTGCCAGCCTCTCAGCGATTTGTCACTTGACAAAAATCGACCTCTGCTGGTCATATCGCCGCAGAATCATTGTCTAAAGAAAAAGAGAAAAAATGTGAGTTATTTTGACAACAACCAAACACCTTTTAAAAACCAAAAAAGAGATTACTTATTGATTGCTTGATATATTTTCTGTTGCAAATTGACATAGTTTGGTTGCAATTGTAAACTGTTTGTAAATATTGTGTGTAGATATATATGGGTATACTATTACTATTACTAGGAAGCTTCCGGTTGCCACCCCACTAAGCTTATGTGGATTTATTTTGTTGACAGGAAAAAAAAATAAAAAATAAATAAAAAAATGTGGATAAATACAAAACACGGGAATATCTATGTGACACAGTAGAATGATGTGCCTTCACCAAAATTCAGGATTGTGGTCTCAGCTATCCAGAGAACATTCTACCAGAAGGCTTCCACTGTCCTCCGGACAAAGAAAGATCATTTCCAGCCTTGTGTGATAGCGAGGAGGCTAATTACTGCTCTTCAAATGATCTACCTCTGATTGAGCTTAATGGGGTAGAATCATGAAGATTTTTAAAAACCGTACATACACACATCGAAATATGTGAATGTACATAGTTGTCAACAGCCAGCTTTAGGTGTGTGGACCTCTACCCAGCTCTCATCTGCAGCTCTAATCCATTGAAAGAACAATAGAGGACTCTCCATTCTCAGCTGTCATCCGTGCAGAGGATTCCAGCTGCCGATAAGAGCTGGGCAGTGAGAACAGCGAAGCTAGAATGAGATGGGGACAGAGGCTCTCCCTCCCCCATTCAATAGCTGTGCTGTGGCTTCTATATAAAAAACTACTTGGGAAAATATATCCTCTGTGGGCATATGTAACGACATCATGGTCACAGTGTGATGATATCTGTGTGTGAGAATTCTGCATGTCATATCTTTGAGCCTTACAACTCTGTGTACAAGCACAGGGGACACGCATAGATATTAGTCCCAAAATATCTACAAATTCTCAGCCCAACAGATTTCAAGCATTTGAAGATTTGGGGATCCCAATTGCAAACACGATAGAAAATCCTACATTGGGAATGATTTTTCCAAAGCAAGTGCACATAGGAGTCCTTAATTTAAAAAGTAGCCCCCCGAGCCTACCTACATAGCAAGGAGCAAGTGTCCCCCCACTTGAACCTACATTTACTGCATTGTGCACCTCACCATTCCCGATAAATTGGGGTTCCTTCAAATGTAGGTATAAATTTTGGGGTAACACCCCAATTCTCCTTGCTACATAAGTGGCCCAGGTAGGGCATGAATGGGCTTTTTCACCTTTTGCCTCCTAGATGCACT
This sequence comes from Pyxicephalus adspersus, assembly GCF_032062135.1. Taxonomy (NCBI): domain Eukaryota; kingdom Metazoa; phylum Chordata; class Amphibia; order Anura; family Pyxicephalidae; genus Pyxicephalus; species Pyxicephalus adspersus. The sequence continues at coordinate 31,105,384 of NC_092866.1, forward strand.
TGCTTTTTAAACAGCAACAACCTCCAAGAAATGTGGTTGAGTAGTAGCTAGTAGGATCCTCAAAATTTCAAGTAGTTACAAACAAGGGTTTAGGACATATGAAGGAAGTGAGTTCTTAGGCTGTGGAATTTGAGAAGCAGCCTTAAAACACATTTTAATGTGCAAACACGCAAGATGCATAATAACACATTTATATGTGCAAAAAAACACGCATGATGCATTAAACACATTTAAATGTGCAAACATGCATGATGCATAAAAACAAAACACATTTAAATGTGCAAACATGCATGATGCATAAAAACACATTTAAATGTGCAAACATGCATGATGCATTAAACACATTTAAATGTGCAAACATGCATGATGCATAAAAACACATTTAAATGTACAAACATGTAAAAATCACTTACCTGAATGATGAAGTCCAGGTCCCTCTCGGCAAACAACGGTCGCGGTATGATAACGCAGATATGAAACTTCCAGGTTTACTCCTGCCTACTGAAAAACGCCTGCTGTATGTGCATTAATAACCGCATGTAACCGTTGTTATATGTTGCGCATATTATTATTTCATATTATTATACTTTTTGTTTTGTTATGTTTCTTTTTTTGAATTATGGACTAACATGCTTGGTTTGTACACTTTGAGTCAAACATAAGTTCTTTGAAAGGCTGTTTATTCAGTTTGAATTGCATGTTAGACCTTGCCCAACTATATACTGACTTACCTCAGCTTAGTAGTGGAAGCACATAAAGGGGGTTTCCTCCTTTAACCAGAAGCAAATATCATCCATGAATGTTGCTTGGTCACTGTTCCCCTAAAAAATCATTCTTTCTAATGGCACACATATTACCCTAGCCCTAAAAAAAAAAGGTTTGTGCTGTTCAACTGTTTAAAACATCTATATGTGCTAAGAAAAAAGCATATTTTAAAATCACTTATTTCTTTCCTGTTGGGCAAGAGTTAACCGAGTTCAGCCTATCTAAAGGCGTACGATGCCTGATCGGAGGACCGGCCTCGGGGAAGTTCTTGCTACTTTCCGCTGGCGAAGGCTCGGCTTTGCCATCGGACTAGATTTTCCCACAAAAGTTACAAGCACACACACGTTCTTGTTTGCTTCTTATAAATATATATATATATATATATACAAAATTGTAATTACTATAGTTATTATAATAATAAGCGCTACGTGCGCTTGAACTGTTTTATCAGGTGAAAAATGCACCGCACTTTTGCACAGTCCTCATTAAGGTAAGTTTGTATTTTTTTGTGTATTTTGCATGTTTTGCTTCATATGCACTCATGTATGTATAGACATGAGTGCACATAAAGCCAAACATGTATGTATGCATTTAGATGTGTGTACATATACATAGAAAAGAGAAATTAGAAGAAGAAATAGGCAAAGAGGGCTTTTTGGACCATATTGCTTCACATTGAAAAGATTGCCTATTTCTTCCTATGATTTCTGATATCATGGGCTTGGCCACAAGCAACATTCATGGAGGATATTGCTTCTGGTTAAAAGAAGGAATCCACATTTATGTGCTTCCACTACCAAGCTGAGGGGAGTAAGTCAATTATATATATTGGGCCAACGTCTAAAATGCCATTTAAATCTGCAAAAACACCCTGAAGGGATGGAAAAGCAAGAAAATGTTTGGCACAAAATGGATTTGGCCTTGGAACTTTGATATACTAGTACTATTTGTTTTGTGTAAACACCTAAATAATGCATACACTACAGTATTTATGAGCATTAAGTTAAGCAGCAACACAACATCTGTTCATTTTTAAGAGTGTGAGACACTGCTTGTGAGCTTGGCAATCAATGAGCTTTGATGTGTGCTTGGCAACCTGGACCTCTTTCTATCACCATCAGGTGTGTTAGAATGAGTATGCAACTCAGCTGGACAACTAATTGACAACCAGTTTGGACAGCAAGTGGAAGTGTGTACCCAATAGGGCTAAGATCAGGCAGCACAGCACAATGGCAGCAAACCTATAACACAACTACAAATGAACACAGGAGTTGTGTGGGGACAAATACACATGAGTGCAAATGTCAGGCTATAAAAAACCAAACAAAGAAAAAAATGAAATAAAATACCAATATGTGACAAAGGCAATGAGGGGGTTAGGTAGGAGTTTGGTGAGGAAACCATGCAGATATTTGTACTCAATACTTGTGGAAAAAATGACAACATATTGCTGAAGAATTGCTAAACTACAGAAACTGGCATTACAAACCAGGCACAAAAACATTGCAGCAACAGATGAAGCTAACAATCATGAGGATTACAAAAAATCACATCAATGCATACCATCCAAGCAAACTTACTTTAAAACCACCGCCCCCACGCACACACACAAACCAGTCCAGGTAAAATAATACTTATTAAAATGCATATGTATTGCATAAATGTGTATGCACAAGTGAAATCACTAAATGTTCCTTAATACATGTATTAAACCATGTTTGCCTATAATCCTTTACTAAAATATTTGATTTCTCTAAAGTCAAACTGGAACAAAAATTTTATGAGGTCACAAATGTTTGTTCACATATTTTTTTACACTCATACTATTGTGTGATAACATATTTGAAAGTGCCACTTATATATATCCAGCTTGATAGAAATGAGTTTGCAGTGTTGCAACCAAAAGAAAAAGTAACAAGAAGTGCAACAAATGTAACTATAAATGAAGCAAGTTTGTGATGAGTAGAATGTAACATAAAATAGTAACACTTACAAAAAAAAAAAATCAAGCATTAAAGTTTTAAACTGACCTGTGAAGTAGACTTGAGAACACAGAACAGCGCACAGGTGTGCGCTAATCAATTGCTATCACATCATCTTTGAGGTTAACATCTCCTGAATTGCGCATCTGAAAATTATTAGCCTTAATTGGCGTATTCGCGATCTTTGCAGGGAAACGAGCAGGCGAGTGAACTCGGGCCAGACTCACAGTAATAGACTTCGCCGTCCGGCATGTAAATACGCACGTTGAGCGTACATGCATTTAATTTATGAATCAGGGCCATAAAGCCTAATTATTTCAAAAGTGGTCCCAAAAATTTTGCATTCCAGAAATATTTACCAAACCAATATGCTATTTTGACCTATCAAGGGTGGAAAACTGGATCAGAAAATATTTATGCAGGCCAAACATTTAAAGGTGGTAATATAGACATATTATTCAAATGAAACAATATGGCCAAAAACACAATACCATAGCATTAACATTGACTTCTTAATAGCAAAATGGACATTAAAACATTCAAAGTACAAAAAACAAAAGCAGCTATCGTGCTAAATGGTAAGCAAAGTATCAAATGTAACAACATACATTAGACTAACAAACAAAACAACAGCCTCTCCTTGACCTAAAAAAAAATAGGACAAAGGAAAAAAGCAACTTAGACAACACCCTTATATATGCTCATCATTATGCGCACAGGTGTTGAAAATTAACATGCAATTGGCCGTGCACAGTACCTGATATTTGGCCATTTGGTTTTTTGACAGTTTGACATTCCATAATAATTTATTGATCTGATCCTTTAGATTTGTACACCAGTAAACAGCTATTGAAGAAAAAACAAAAAAAGGAGTGGAAGATTTTTCTATAATATATTTCTAATTAATGATGTAATATTGATGTATATAAAAAAAATATACATATATATATATATATACACACACACACACAAACATACATAGACATATATACATGTATATATACATATATATCTACAGGATCAAGCAAGGACTTGCGTGTGTGCTTTGGTTGGAAAAAATCTAGTTCACTGGTAAAAGCGAGGTTTTGCCCGCCAGAGCCAGCTGGAATTTCTTTCCAAGTGGATCACCAGGTCTGGCATTGGATGCATTTAGGTAGGCACCTGTGTAAAGAGCTGAATCAGTTAACTCTTTCTAAACCTGAAAATATTAGGTCATGTAAAAATATGCTTATTTCGCAGCTAATATACATGTTTAAAACATTTGAACCGGCCAAACATTTTTTTCTAAGTCTAAGTGAATGATGTGTGCCACTAGAGAAATTTATTTTTTAGGGGAACAGTGACTTTTAATGCGAGCAGGCCAGTGTCAAACTGCCGGAGATACGCGGCTCCAGCAGCAAGATCATTTCGGTTGATAACGTCCGCGCGAATACGCTTGCGCCTGAAATTTAGTTAATAATCTGATCAAAGGCTTCCAATTTTGCATTGCAAATACAAATGCGCGAGCGAGCTTCCGATTTTGTTTGGTGAATCAGCCTTAAAGAGTCAGGGCAGAACTAGGGACACACACAAAGGGCCTGATTCATCAATGAAATGCGCGTACGTTCGTGCCGGTCAGCGACCTCTATTAGCACGAGTCGGGCCCGAGTTCTAGTGAACTCGCCTGCCGGTTTCCTGCAAAGATCTCGAATACGCTAATTAAGGCGATTAATTTTCAGCTGCGCTCAGCTGAGGTGATAGCAATTGATTAGCGCACACCTTCGCCCTATTCTGTGCGCATCTCCAGTCTCTTTTACAGGTCAGTTTGAATCTTTAATGCTTGATGTTTTTTTTTTGTAAGTGTTACTTTTTTATGTTACAATCTACTCCATCACAAACTTGTTTCATTTATAGTTACATTTGTTGCACTTCTTGTTACTTTTTCTTTTGGTTGCAACACTGCAAACTCATTTCTATCAAGCTGGATATATACTAAGTGGCACTTTCAAATATGTCATCACACAATAGTATGAGTGTAAAAAAATATGTGAACAAACATTTGTGACCTCATAAAATTTTTGTTCCAGTTTGACTTTAGAGAAATAAAATATTTTAGTAAAGGATTATAGGCAAACATGTTATAATATGCATGTTATAATTATGCATTAAGGAACATTTAGTGATTTAACTTGTGTGTGTATATATCAAAATACATTTAAATGTATAAATACATATGCATTTTTATTAGTACTATTTCAACTGGACTGGTTTGTGTGTGTGTGTGTGTGTGTGTGTGGTTTTGTATCCAGTATTGAGTACAAATGTCTGCATGGTTTCCACACCAAACTCCTACTTGACCCCCCTCGTTGCCTTTGTCACATATTGGTATTTGAATGTAATATGTGCATATCCCTTTTCTGAATAAATTGTCAATTAGTTGTCCACTGAGTTGCATACTCATTCTAACACACCTGATGGTGATGGAAGGGGGTCCAGGTTGCCAAGCACAACATCAAAGCACATTGATTGCCAAGC
>NC_092866.1:31110878-31150329 GCF_032062135.1 Pyxicephalus adspersus
CCTCAGCTTGGTAGTGGAAGCACATAAAGGTGGATTCCTTCTTTTAACCAGAAGCAATATCCTCCATGAATGTTGCTTGTAGCCAAGCCCATGATATCCGAAGTCATAGGAAGAAAAAGGCAATCTTTGCATTGTGAAGCAATATGGTCCAAAAAGCCCTCTTTGCCTATTTCTTCTTATAATTTCTCTTTTCTATGTATATGTACACACATCTAAATGCATACATACATGTTTAGCCTTATGTGCACTCATGTCTTTACATACATGAGTGCATATGAAGCAAAACATGCAAAATACACAAAAAAATACAAACTTACCTTAATGAGGACTGTGCAAAAGTGCAGTGCATTTTTCAACTGATAAAACAGTTCAAGCTCACGTAGTGGGTCCGCCGTGGTGCACAGCTATGAGCTACACGCTCCTGAAGTTTGGCGCACAACTATGCATCAAACGCATCAAACAAATGAGACAATTGTGCTGTTTTTTGCTTTACAAATAATTCAGAGGGAGGAACAGCCTAAAAACAATCACAATTGTCTTTTTAAACTGTGTGTCCTGGGAGATTGCAGAGGGGATCACATAACAAACCCCTACAAAACACATGACAACATTTTACAAACAACTTTATTCAAAAAAAATTTGCTAAAAGGTCACAATAAAATATAAAAACACATAAAAACCAAATAAAAACACACACACATCAACAAAATGTCCCAACAAATATTGCATTCAAAAAATACTTACCAAACCAATATGCAATTTTGCCCTATAAAGGGTGGAAAACTGGACTAGAAAATATTTATGCAGGACAAACATTTCAAAGTGGTAATAAAGGCAGAATTTGCAATTAAACATGGCCACAAACACAATACTATAGCATTAACATTGACTTCAAAATTGCAAAATAGACATTAAAACATTCAAAGTAAAAAAAAAATAAAAAAGAAGCTATTGTGCTAAATGGTAAGCAAAGTATCAAATGCAGCAACATAGATTAATTAGGATAACAGTCACAAGATTTTTCCGCAGGTGGCTCCTTCGATCAGGCATCGTAAGCCTTTATATAGGCGCCTATGTAGAGGAGCTGAACTCAGTTAACTCTTGCCCAACAGGAAAGAAATAAGTCATTTTAAAAGATGCTTTTTTCTTAGCGCATATAGCTGTTTTAAACATTTGAACAGCACAAATATTTTTTTTAGGGCTAAGGGTAATATGTGTGCCATTAGATAAAAAGCTTTTTTAGGGGAACAGTGACTTTTAATACAAGCTTGCCAGTGTAAAACTGCCGGGGATGCGTGGCTCCAGCAGCAAGCTCATTTAGTAGGTGAATTGCGCGACGACTTCCGATTTTGGATCGCAAATACGAATGTGCGACCGAGCCTCCAGTTTTGCTTAGTGAATCAGGGCCAAAGAGTAAGGGCGCAAGTGCTCTTAGGTCACACAGATGCACGAGCAGCAGACAGCACTGTCCCCTTTTTGGACGGCTGCCCATAGCTCACCCACATACCACATTGAAAATAGTGATTGATCATTGATAATAGACAGAGCAGTCATAATCATTGTGCATATGAAAGTCCTGGAATAAACATTTCAAGCCTCTATCACACCGTTCACTCCACTGGGACATGTGGAAACACCAGCAGGTAACGCTATTTTGGCGCCTTCCTGTGGCCCAACTTATAATTACATTACAACATCCTAAATATATATCGTCAATCTAGAAGTCACATTAGCAGGAAACACCAGCAAGTAACTCCATTTTGGTGCCATCTTGTGGCTGAATTTGATAATTACATAATAACATCCTCAAGACATATTTTCAATCTAGAAGTAACACCAAACATTATCTTTAGTAAATGAATGTCCTACTAATACTTGCTACATTATCTTTATTAACACTATATTTTTTCAAGTTACAGTATCCCTACTAGCTGGATATATAATACATAAGCGAAACCACACTATAAATATTAGTTGTGCTCACGCACTTTTATTCCTATAATAAAATAGCCATTCATACTTACCCATGCTTTGAATTCTAGTGTTAGTCATTGCATATATATGGATTGGTAATACTGTATATTGTTTTAAAGGTCTCCCCTTACCCCTGAGGAAGTCCGGATACTAAACCACATTCCTATTTTTTGAGAAACTAGTTATTATATGTTAGCCTAGGATTTATTTATAGTAACACAGCTCTTAATCTTTTAAATTATGTTGTTGGAACAATAAAATTTTGTGTTTTCAAATTTAACTCTGGTTGCTCTTCAAAAGCCTGGCTTTCCCACCCTCCTCTTTTTCTCTTCCTCCCACAGATACACGATATTGCCAATAAAGTATCTATCCCAGCTACAAAAAGCTATGTATATCACCCTTACCGAATCACAGTTTACACAACATCTTGGAATAACTTGAACAGGTATCTGGAAGGGATCTTGTTTGGTATATATCCACTTACATTGATGGCATTTTCCACATGGGAATGTGCCATAAAATTCTTTCTTAGTTTCCCCAGATTAACCTTCAAAATGACTTCTTACTAATTTATCTCACAATGAAGTTGTTTCCTATAAGTAATTTGGGTGAATTAGAGATATGTTTGTAAATCTCAAGTTCTGCTTTTAATAAAGGCAGATTTTATTTTGAATAAGACCATCAAAGATATTAAGTAGATAATTGCTGGATAAATTTATTTTAGATGCATTCTTATCTGATATTATTGTCTGAATAGATAAATTTGAAGGACATTCACTTGGATTGCTGTTTTTGTTTTGAATGTTTTGTCATTTGTATGTTGGTATGTGTTTATACATATACATATACACAAGGGTTTATAAGTATGCAGAATTTTTTCCCTCCCCTCACGTATTGTTAGGTCAATATTCATGCACAGATATATAAGGCCATTTGAGGCCCTTTCTTCATCCCCCCCTTTTTTTTCCTTTCCTCACATTTGTTAGTAGGTTGTTATTTACGCACAGATGTATAAGGCCATTAGAGGTCCTTTCTTCACAAAAATGAAATGTTATATTTTTTCTCTTAAAAGACTTTGGCCCTGATTCACTAAGCAAAATTGGAGGCTCGATCACGCATTCGTATGCGTGATCCAAAATTGGAAGCCGTCGCACAATTCACCTACTAAATGAGCTCGCTGCTGGAGCCGCGCATCCCCGGCAGTTGTATTTGTGCTGTTCAAATGTTTAAAACAGCTATATGCGCTATGAAAAAAGCATATTTTAAAATCACTTATTTCTTTCCTGTTGGGCAAGAGTTAACTGAGTTCAGCTCCTCTACATAGGCACCTATATAAAGGCTTACGATGCCTGATCGGGGGAGCCGCCTGCTGGTAAATCTTGCGACTTTCCGGGCGCTAAGCCTCGGCTTTGTCATTGATAGGGCAAAATTGCATATTGGTTTGGTAAGTATTTTTTGAATGCAATATTTGTTGGGCCATTTTTGAACTTTTTTGGCTTTACATGGAAGTGTGGGTTTACATGTGTTTTTTTTGTTCTTTTGTCATTTTTTGTCATTTATTGTAAAGTTTAGTGATTTGTGTTTTTTTTTTTTGATCTCCTGTTTGTTATGTGATCTCCTTTCCAATCTCCTAGGACACACAGTTTAAAAAGACAATTGTGATTATTTTTAAGCTGTTCCTTCCTCTGAATTATTTGTAAGGCTAAAAACAGCACAATTGTCTTATTAAAACTCAGTTGTTCGATGCGCATAGTTCTGCGCCAAACTTCAGGCACGTGTAGCTCATAGTTGTGCGCCATGGCGGACCCACTACTTGCGCCTCAACTGATTTGTCAGGTGAAAAATGCACTGCACTTTTGCACAGTCCTCATTAAGGTAAGTTTGTATTTTTTGTGTATTTTGCATGTTTTGCTTCATATGCACGCTGCATATGTATGTATAGACATGAGTGCACATAAAGCAAAACATGTATGTTTGCATTTAAATGTGTGTACATATACATAGAAAAGAGAAATTATAAGAAGAAATAGGCAAAGAGGGCTTTTTGGACCATATTGCTTCACGTTGCAAAGATTGCCTATTTCTTCCTATGATTTCGGATATCATGGGCTTGGCTACAAGCAACATTCATGGAGGATATTGCTTCTGGTTAAAAGAAGGAATCCATCTTTATGTGCTTCCACTACCAAGCTGAGGTGAGTAAGTCAATTCTATATAGTGGGCCAACATCTAAAATGCCATTCAGATTTGCAAAAACACCCTGAAGGGATGGAAAAGCAAGAAAATGTTTGGCACAAAGTGGATTTGGCCTTGGAACTTTGATATAATAGTACTATTTGTTTTGTGTAAACACCTAAATAATGCATACACTCCAGTATTTATGAGCATAAGGTTAAGCAACAACACAACATCTGTTCATTTCTAAGAGTGTGAGACCCTGCTTGTGAGCTTGGCAATCAATATGCTTTGATGTTGTGCTTGGCAACCTGGACCTCCTTCCATCACCAGATATTGCTTCTGGTTAAAGGAGGAAACCTCCTTTATATGCTTCCACTACCAAGCTGCGGTAAGTCAATATATAGTTGAGCAAGGTCTAACATGCAATTCAAACTGAATAAACACCCTGAAGGGCTTGAAAAGCAAGAACATATGTTTGGCTCAAAGTGAAAAAAAACAGCAGGTTAGTCCATAATTCAAAAAAGAAACTTAACAAAAAATATATACAAAAAGTATATTAATATAAAATAATATGCGCGTACCTATGCGCAACACTGGCTACAAGCGGGTATTGATGCGCATACAGCAGGCGTACGTGTGTACAAATGCGTGGCGTCAGCACGTTTTACAGTAGGCGGGAGTAAATCAGGAAGTTTCATATCTGTATTATCATCATGCCGCGCCAATTGTTTGAGGAGAGGGACCTGCTCTTTATTATTAAGGTAAGTGATTTTTTTAAAACGTTTTAGCGGGGGGGAGTGGAGAGGGGGATTATTTTTACTACAAAAAGCATACATTTTGTCCATGTTTGCACATTTAAATGTGTTTTATGCATCATGCATGTTTGCACATTTAAAGTTTGCACATTTAAATGTGTTTTATGCATCATGCATGTTTGCACATTTAAATGTGTTTTATGCATCATGCATGTTTGCACATTTAAATGTGTTTTTAGGCTGCTTCTCGTATTCCTCAGCCTCAGAACTCACTATCTTTATTCCTTCACATGTCCTAAACCCTTGTTTGTAACTACTTGAAATGTTGAGGATCCTATTAGCTACTACTCAACCACATTTCTTTGAGGTTGTTGCTGTTTGAAAAGCAAGTGCATCTCGGAGGCAAAAGCCAAAAAGGGCTATTCATGCCCCCCGGGCCATTGGGCTGAAATGTATACCTACATTTCAAGGAACCCCAATTTATTGGGAATGGTGTAGTGCATTTACCAGAAAATGTAGGTTCAGGTCGGGGGACACTTGCTCCTTGCTATGTAAGTAGGCCCGGGGGGGCCACTTTTTCAATTAAGGACTCCTATGTGCACTTGCTTTGGAAAAAGCATTCTCAATGTAGGATTTTCCATAGTGTTTGCAATTGGGATCCCCATATCTTAAAATGCTTGTAATTTAGTGGCTTGGGATTTTGTGGATATTTTGGGACTATTATCTATGAGTGTCCTCTGTGCTTGTACACAGAGTTGTAAGGCTCAAAGATATGACATGCAGAATTCTCACACACAGATATCACACTGTGCCCATGATGTTGTTACACATGCCCACAGAGTGGATATATTTTACCAAGTAGTTTTTTATATAGAAGCCACAGCACAGCTATAGAATGGGGGAGGGAGAGCCTCTGTCCCCATCTCATTCTAGCTGTGCTCTTCTCACTGCCCAGCTCTTATCGGCAGCTGGAATCCTCTGCACGGATGACAGCTGAGAATGGAGAGTCCTCTATTGTTCTTTCAATGGATTAGAGCTGCAGATGAGAGCTGGGTAGAGGTCCACACACCTAAAGTTGGCTGTTCACAACTATGTACATGCACATATTTTGATGTGTGTATGTATGGTTTTTAAAAATCTTCATGATTCTACCCCATTAAGCTCAATCAGAGGTAGATCATTTGAAGAGCACTACTAATTTGCCTCCTCGCTATCACGCAAGGCTAGAAATTATCTTTCTTTGTCCGGAGGACAGTGGAAGCCTTCTGGTAGAATGTCCTCTGGATAGCTGAGACCACAATCCTGATTTTGGTGAATGCACATTATTCTACTGTATCACATAGATATTCCCGTGTTTTGTATTTCTCTATTTTTTTATAGATCTTTTTTTTTTTCACGTGTCAACAAAATAAATCCACATGTGGTGCATTATCTGACCCAGTGCAACAGTGCTTACATTTTTCCCCTGGATTGTATCTATGTCTGGTACTTACTAATGCTTCACTAAAACCGGATAAACAGAGTTTACATCTTACTGGAACAGAACTGCATATGGAGCATACTTGGGCCGCATCAAAAGAAACTTAGATAGCTAAAGTGTCAAAGTGCGGGGTTACTAACCTGTGGACATTGGGCAAACACAAAATAGGGATATTTATATATTTTATACAAACAAGCGTCTTCACACAGGATACCAACTCAAACCCACACTGGCGATCTCATGGAGTCCTGAAAAAATTGAGTGACGAATGACAGGAAGAATGTGAAGAATGTTCTCACCTGGCACCCGGCATTCCCTGGCAGGGTGGAGCCAGGGGGAAGAATGGAGCTGGCTGCTCTGCAGGGGATGGGGGGCCAGCAGGACTTATTGGGATTTGCCAACCCAGCCTGTGAATAATCGCCTGATGTAGTCGAGATTGTTGGCCCAGGGCTTCACTTAACATGTTACAGAGATGGTCAATTCTGAACATGTAGGCACCCAAAGTGGCCGATTGTTGTCGGACCGATTCTATTAAAAGATGCAAGGCCACCAGATGTTGTTGGTTCAATTCTCGGTCCTGGCGATTTTGATTGATGTTTTCATGTAGGAGCATAAGGACCGGTTCCAAATTATCTGAACTTGGGGCAGGCATCCTTCACTCCACTAATCTAATAAAATGACCAACCAGCCTCTGGCTGGAGTGAGGTTTAGAAGCTGGCTGCCCACACTGGGTTGACCCAATCCACCTGCATCCACTGGCTGCTATAATGGGAAGATAAAATAACTACACTATCACATAACTTTGTGGGTCACCATAACATTATGCAGACAGCATCCTGACATTGAAACATCAATTAATGTTAGACAAAATGTTAGACATATTTTTTGAATCCTATACATTAAACTTGGGTTGCTTACGGAAACCTCAGGTGTCTGCTCTTCTGCTTGTGGTAAATGTCCACCTGAGGGACCCTAAACAAAAAAAAAACGTAAATGGAACACATTGGGAAAGGCTCATTCCCCCAACACATCCCAAAATTTAACACTAACGGACCAGTTCTTGCCTATCTCCACAGTGGATGCAGGTCGTGAAAACTCTTCAGAACCAGAAACCAGCAGACATGGATGTTCTACAAAGGCACAAGATATATCACATCAAAATGAATTAATGTGGTGACAAGTCTTCACATATCAACAGTCCCCAATATTTCGCACATGCAAGATTATTTTTGACATATTAAGCTCACACATTCCCAAAGGGGGACTGCACCAGAATCCTCTGCCAAGAAAACTTAACAAATCTAATCTATATATAGATATATTATAGAAAGATTGAAGGTTGTTACTTAGCTTTTGGAAGGCTGAACACACACACAAACCAAATTACCTGTATTCTCCTCCAGGCTTCTCTGCAGTGGATCAACGACCTCCTCCTCTAGATGGTGATCTGTTAATGAAAGCACAAAAACAAATGAAAGAGTGAGCTTGACTCTAACCCAAGTTAATTTGGATTGATCGGTTCACCACAAAACTCTCCACTCTCAGAGCCAAAAATGTGTGAAAATAAACACATGAGTGTGGTTATAAACATGATTAGAGACACGTGCACAATGTCAAACAAGATATACCATGAAGGTTCATGAAGGTTCATCTTACCAGAAGGTAAGATCTCGATGTGAAGTGACATCCTCATCATCCACATCACCCCGATCACAGAGGGCAGGAGGGGACTGCTGCGTCTCAGGGAGTACTATTGTAAAAAAAAATTGAAATACACACATTGTTAATGCAAGTCAAAAGAAGGTAAATATACACTAAAGAGGTAATTTTCCAAAAATGATCTCATAGTTCACCCCCAAGCATAAATAAGTAAAAACACAATGCTATTTTGTTTTCAATGCTAATGACTAAACTGTTGCAATCCTACAAAAATGCAAAAATCAATTCACATTGGTAATCATGTAATATAAAAGGATTGAACTTACATGGTTGCCAAGCATCAGAGTCATCCCGGTAGTCCACCCCTACCATCGTTTCTGGCCCAATGAATGGCAAAGCCAATCTTTCATACTCCTTGAGATGCTGCACAAGATGTTCAGGATAGGTCCCACTCCTTCCGCCCTCTGTGCCCAGGACCCTTTTGACATGTCTGAAAATGTCACTCACATGTTTTTGACACTGGGTAATGGTCCGTTGTGTACTGCCCACTGCATTTACACTCCTGGCAATTGCCTCCTAGAGTCCCTGCCTTACAGCATGGGAAGTCTGGGAGTGCAAGCCCCCGCGGAGTCTAGGAAAATGTTGTACGTAGGATTCCATGAGGGCTGCATTTTGCTCAGGAGTGAAGCTGGTTGCCTTGGAAGCAGAATCCCTGGTCCGGCTCAAACTGGCTGAGGTGCCAGGTTGAGGGGCCAGGGGCCTTGATGTACTTGGCCTGCTTCACAGAGCAACCTAGCTGGCCTTAGGGAGCTGCCTGTTGGTCTATGGACTGAAGACCCTGGGGTGGTGGTAGTGGTGGTGGGACCGCCAGCAGCAGCAGTGACGGTGGTGGTGGTGGTGGTGGTGGCCATTCTCCTTGGCTCCATGTAACTAGAAGTAACAAAATAAAAGAGTTATGGGACAACACACCCAAAACATTTTTTGGAGGAATAAAGTCAATGGTGTATTCCTACCTGTTCTTTATCTTGTCGCAGCCTTTGTTCTTTTTCTGTTTTTTCTTTTTTTTCCCAAGTTTTGGTTTGCGTGACCAGAATGGCTAAGAAGCTCTGTGCAAATTTTTAGGGATTCAGTAGGTGCATACGCAAATGTGCAGTATGCGCACGCACATTCAAATGTGCACCGGTTCAAGGATTTTGCTTGCTGTTGTCATGGATCCGAATTTGGAACTAGAGTTGCTCTTTACAACTGCTGTTGTGACAAAAAAAACGCCACTTTCCTTGTCACAACAGAAGAAGAGCAGCAGCAACAACAGCCTGTCTCGCAAGGTCATCCATGACCTTTACAGCTTGCTGGAAGAGGAAATTGCTCCAAAAACTAAGGGAAGCCAGGCAGTGCCCGGAATGACCAGGCTCTTGGCCACTCTGTATATTTTAGGAAGGGGTTCCTTTCAAACCTCCTCGACCTTAATTTGTTGACTAAGCCAGCCTACAGTTTCCGGGGTTTTTACGAAGGTCATCAATGCCATTGTGGACCTTGCCCCACTATATATTCATTTTCCTCAAACAGCTCAGGAGTGGAAGAAGGTAAAGGTGAAGTTTTTCAGGCGAGTGGGATTTCTGAATGTTTTGGGGGCCATCGATTGCATCGATGTGGCCATTCAGACTCCTAAATTGCAGGAAATCGCCTTTCGCAACTGGAAGCGATATCATTCACTGAATGTACAAACAGTCTGTGATGCCAACAGGAGAATCATGAGTGCACGCACAGGTTTCCCAGGTTCATGCCATGATGCCTATATCCTGTGTCAGATAGACCTCTACCAGAAATTCATCTCTGGAGAAATGCCTGGAGGCTGGTTAATAGGTAATGTATAATGTCATTACTGTAATACAACTAACAGTAGTCAAATCCTAAAGACACCCATTAAGTTGCTATGTCCCTTTGCATTATCAGAATGCCAGGCTATGACCTATATTGTATATATGTCATATTTTGTGCCAACATCTAATTTAGCAAATAGTTTATAAATATTGTACAATATTGGGAGCATGGGGGAAGAACTAACTTTCAGATATTCCTGGAAGCCCTAGTATAATTACAATGTTCACAGCTCACAGTACTTCAGTGTAGTAGTCAGTAGTAACAATGTCTCCTAACAACCAAAAAGCAATAAAGTGACCGAAGAGCACAACCCTTAGCAACCGTTGTAAAAAAAACTCTAGTGTTACACTGCATTCACAGAACACTTACTATACCAAGAACTAACATGTATTATGTTTGTCTTTTTACAGCTGACAAACGATGCGGGCAGCTTCTATGGCTTATGAGAGATGAACATCACCCCAGGTCTGAAGCAGAGCATAATTACAACAAGGCTCTGCAAAAAAGCCGGGGGTTGTGGAGCAAACCATCAGGCTGCTAAAAGCACGGTTTCAGTGCTTGGCGCGGCCCGGTGGTGAGCTCCTATAGACGCCATGGAAAGCTGCCTTCATGGCATGCTGCGTGCTGCATAACCTGTGCCTACACCATGGGGATGCCTGGGACATTCCAGAGAAACTCGAGCAAGAGGTACATCAACATCCTGCCTCTGGCTCCCAAAGCACAGCAGAGGGACGTCGAGTCAGAGGTTAACTTATTGCTCATGTCTTTACGCGTGAGTATTTACATATGTTTACAATGCATGCATTACATATTTCAGCACATCATGTTTGGGTTACAAACCAACCTAAGATTTGAAGTCATAGAAAGCACACTTTAATCGTTTGGGAAATGAAATAGCAGACATATTTGTGTAAGAGCTGGACCTTTATGTGACACTTTTGAAAAAAAAAACATTGCCAAACTAGGGCAGAGTGCAATTTAGTGCAGATTTGGGCAAGCATTGCTTTTGCAGCCAGAAAAGAATGAAAAATACAATCCAGCAGCATGTAGTTACAACAAAAGCATGATTAACACATTCTAATAATGTAATCTATTTCTTTACAGGGCGATAACTTCCCTCTGCTGTGCTGCCTCTGGAATGTCACATCAGAGACTACCGGACATTCGTGTATGATATTGCTTCCGGCTGAAGAAGAAATCCACCTTTATGTTCCTCCACTCCCAAGCTGATGTGAGGAAGTGACTATATAGTGGGCCAAGGTCTAAAATGGCATTGAAACCTTCATAAACACCCGGGAAACTGTAGACTGGCTCAGTGCACAAATTAAGGGCGATGTGGTTTGAAAGGACACCCTTCCTAAAATATATAGAGAGTCCAGCAGCCTCATCATTCTTGGCATAGCCTAGCTTCTCTTTGTTTTTGCTGCAATTTTCCCTTCCAGCAAGATGTACAGGTCATGGATGACCTTGCGGGACAGGCATAAACGCCTTTTGACATTCTGGTCATTGGTTTGAGCAAAGCAATAAAATATGTTTGCAACTAAGGTAAATTGGTCTTGGCATTTTTCTATACAAAATGACTAATGCGATTAGAATCATGTAAACACATAAATAAAGCATACTATCTGGTATGTAAGAGTGCTTGACCCTGCTTGTGAGGTTGGCAATCAATGTGGTTTGATGTTGTGCTTGGCAACCTGGACCTCCTTTCATCACCATCAGGTGTGTTAGAATGAGTATGCAACTTAGCTAGACAAATAATTGACAACCAGTTTGGACAGAAAGTGGAAGTGTGTTTGTATACAATAGTGCTAAGATCAGGCAGCACAGCACAATGACAACAAACCTATAACATCACCACAAATGAACAGAAGAGTTGTGTGGCAGCAAATCAATATGAGTGCAAATGTCAGAGTAATAAATATGCACATAATACATTCAAAAACCAATATGTGACTTTGAAAATGGGACAAAGGCAAACAGGCGGTTCAAGTAGTAGTTTGGAGTGGAAACCATGCAGACATTTGTCATGAATGTTAGTATAAAAAAAATGACAAAACATTGCAGAAGATTTGATAAACAACAGAAACTGTCATTACAAACCAAGCACAAAAACATTACAGCAAAATTACAGCATGAAACTAACAATAATGAGGATTACAAAGTCATATCAATGCATAACATCCACACAAATTTACTTGATGACCCCTCCCCCGCCAGAAAACCAGTCCAGTTAAATAATATTAATGAAAATGCATGTGTATTTATATGCATTTAAATGTATTTTGACATGTATACACAAGTGAAATCACTAAATGTTTTTTAACCACCTGAGCGATAACCCCGACCTTGGTTCGGGTTTAAAATAATTACAATTATTGATAACCCCAAACTTTTCTCACTGTATGAAAATACAGTGAGAAAAGTTCAGGTTTATCGATCACTTACCCGGTCCCGCTGCGATCATCTAGCGTCGTGTTCCAGCGTCGTGTTCCAGCGTCGTCCTCCAGCGTCGATCCCCAGCGTCGTCCTCCAGCGTCAGGTGCCCTCTCCGGGAAGAAGAAGCCGGCCGGCTTCTTCTCCCTCCGTAGCGTGTACGTCGGCGCGTACGATGACATCGGCGCGTGTGCGGGAAATTCAAATTGAAACTCATTCAAACACATTTTGTATTGGATTGAATAAAAACTCCTGTATCCAATTCAATACAAAATAATTCAAAATAAATACAAATCAGTGTAACGCCCAGGTGGTTAAACCACCTTTGGCAATAATCATTTTTTCAATGATTTGATTTCTATCAAGCCAAACTACAATGACATTTTAATTAGATCACAAATGCTTGGTGACAAATTTTTACAATTCATACTATTGTGTGATGAAATATTATGAACGGTTAACTAGTATATATACAGCTTGATCTCAATTAGTTTGCAGTGTTGCAAAGCAAACCAAAAAGTATGAAAACAGTGCAACAAATGTAACAATAAATAATTAATTTTGTTAATGAGTACAATGTAACCTAAAAAAGTAACACACAAAAGAAGATGAAGCATTAAAGATTCTAACTGACTTGTAACAGACTGTAGATGCGCACAGAACAGAGAGTAGGTGTGCGCTAATTAATTGCTATGATCTCACCATTAGCTTAACAGATCCTCCTTAATCGCACAGCTGAAATCTAATCGTCTTAATTGGCAGATTCGTGACCCCTATTGCTTATTGCTCTTATCAAGGCTGGAATACAGCTGGCAAGTGAAGGCACGTGTACTAGCACTCGGCTCCGGACCACGGGAAACCAACTCGTATGTTGGCGTGAATCAGGGCCAATATGTTGGGATTATCTGTTGTATGTAATACACCCTTTGGGATTTGGCCCAAAGTTCATGACGTGGTTGAAGGCACTTTATTTTCATCCCTCGGCTCAAGTCTGCTACCTGTCCTATTTCTCGGAGCCTTTTTCATATTCTGAGGAAGAAGACAGGGGTGTCCATTGTTTCCCATTTTATTTATCTTGGCCATGGAGCCCTTAGCTTGTCTACTTAGACAAAACCCTAATATTTGGGGCATCGCAATAGCAGATTCATCTTACAAACTAAATCTATTTGCAGACGATCTTCTATTGACTATTACTCCAAGAATTTCACTACCCAATTTGACCTGCGTGCTTAAGCTGTTTGCCAGAGTTTCGGGTTTAGTGGTCAATGAACAGAAGTCGATGGCTTTAAATGTGACTTTATCTGAACAGCCGTGTACTACCCTCAAAGAGGAATTCCCTTTAAAGTGGGCTCCATTCCATCTGGAATACCTTGGGCCCTGAGACGGAGCAAGGAGGGCATTAGAAGTTGAGGCCATCACCTATATGGACAGTGTCAAAGCTGTAGCTATTGGAGACATGAATGAATGAACGAGATTCCAATCTGTCCCTACCGAGATTGGAATCTCTTTCATCCATTCATGTCTCCAATAGCTACAGCTTCGACACTGTCCATATAGGTGATGGCCTCAACCTCTAATGCCATCCTTGCTCCTTTTTAGGGCCCACCACCTCCTCCTCCTGCTGCTGCTGCTGCCACCTGTCACTTGTAACGTATACCAGAGCTGTATAGCTGGCTAATTTTTGGACTGAAAGACCCCCCTCAGAAACCTCTGCCTGTACTCTGAAGCCTGTGTATGGCTTGTAACGGAGCAGTGAAACCTGGTGGCGCTAATTTTTGGACCAGAGAAACACCCTCATGCCCCTCTCTGCCTCTACTCGGAGACCGTGTAAAATCCGGCATGTTCCCTTGGCCGCCCCATAAAATGGCCTTGCCAGCAACAGAAAAAAGAATTCCATATTTTTTTTTACTTGTACAGTGTTGTGCAGAGCTGGGGGAGTCTTGACATGTCTTTTTAAATGTATTGATAGGCTGTAGAAGCTCTCCACCGTCCCGAATAACAACCCGAATTTTTCCCTCATTGACTTTAATGGAGTTCGAATTCGATGTTCGATCACCTGAATAATTATGCATTATTCGACCAAATAGCGGTCGAATCGAATAGTGAGCTATTCGATCAACACTAGTGTTTGATACTTCTTACTATTTACCAAAGAAGCCAGTTTGGTACGCAAAAAATTCTGTCCTACTATTAAAAAAATATAGAGATTTCAGGGTTTGAAAAAGAAACCGTTTCGTACAGGTGCATTTATGTCCAAACAAGTAAAAGATGAGCGGTGGACGTAGGGGAAGGGGACCCCCTGGGAGTCCACCACTGTAGGACAGCAGTAGCAGCAAACTGTTGGAGGCAGCAGCACAAGTGGTCAAACAGGTCTGAGATGTGTGCGGAGCACCAGTACTCTGGTAGATGTATTGAAAGGGCGGAATACAATCATAGAGTCACGTCATGTGGAGAATATTGTGGACTGGGTCTCAGGGTCATCAAGAGCAACAGGCTCTTCTTCTGCAGCAGCAGCAGCAACCGGCACAGTTGTGACACAAGCAAAGACAGGAGTTAGCGTGGCTAATGTGCCTGTACCTCCCGATGACTCTTCCTTGTTGTTTGACAAACAGCCTGAGGATCTGTCATTGTGAATTTCAGAGCAGGAGGCAGACTTTGGGACCCTTGGAGAGTGTGGTCAGCACTTGCTGGGTGAGGTTTCTGGGATGTTGGCTTAAATGGAAATGAGGAACAGAGACGATGTGACTATGGGGGAGGTGAAGCTGGAGCAGACGCAGGGCACCCAGCAGACGTAGAGGCAGGCAAAGGGAAAGAGCAGCAGAGTGGTTGCACACACCTCTCCAGTGTGGTCCTTTTTTACGCTGAAAGACGATGACGGGTGCCTAGCAATCTGCATCCTGTGCCACAGGCACATCCGCAGAGGACAGGCCGGATCACATTTGGGTACAACATCCCCGCTTTCCCAATTGCGCAGGAACCACAAACCAAAGTGGGAGCAGTACTTGCTTTCTCTTGATGGAGGTGCTACTACATCTAAGGAGGTTGGTGCCAGCCAGACTTCTAGCGGCGAGGGAGTATCAGCTTCTGGCTGCAGGTTTCGTGGCATCAGATGGGTACTCCAGTCACCCCTTCAGCTCCCCTAGCTCCCAGTCCCTTCAGCCCGCTCTACCGGAGTTCTGCGCAAGGCATCAGGCTAGGCCCAACCAACAAAAGAGTAATTGAGCTCAACTTGCGTCTAGCCAAACTATTGGCCTTGCAGCTACTGCCATACCGCAATGTGGCCTGTGCCGAGCGGCGGTGGAAAATACCAAGCAGGCATTACTTCTCCCGCATAGCTGTATCCAGTTTACATGCACGTTGGCTTTCTAGGTGTCTAGCCAAATCCACGTCATCATGGACAGCTGGAAACCAGGTACGGAGTGGGACACTACCTGTCCTTCACCACTCACTGGGTGGCCTTTGCATAGCTCAGTGGGTGGTCGTCTGTAAGAGGCATTGCAGCACCTGGTACCCCCGCCGAGGGGTGTGGTGGGAAAGCATGGGCCACCCCAGTCCTCTCCTTTCTCCTCCTCTATCTTCATTCCTTCTACCGCCAACCCCTCTCTTTTCGAAACTCCTCCTGAAAGGCGAGCAGCGGAGGACACTGTGATTAAGCGGGCACGCCACTACGGCTCCCTCCAGCACATGCGTTGCCAGGCAGTGCTGAAACTGGTGTCCTTGGGGGAAAAAAGTCACACCACCAGTGAACTCTTGTCCGCTTTGCAATGAGAGGTTGAGGTTTGGCTGACGCCCTCCCGGCTCACAACAAGCAACGTAGTGTGCGACAATGGGGCCAACCTTGTGGCCGCGCTGCGCATGGGCCGCATAACACATGTACCTGCTTTGCGCATGTACTGAACCTGATGGTGCAGAAGTTTCTTCGCATGTACCCAGGACTGCAGGATTTACTGAGACAGGCTCGCTCCATCTGTAGCCATGTCGATCCCCTACTGTCGTCACAGTGCTTAGCAAGAACCAATGTCAACAGAGGCTGCAACCACATAGATTCATTTGTGACACTGTGACTAGATGGAATTCCACCCTGCACATGCTCCAGCGTCTGAGTGAGCAACAGCTAGCCATCTGCCATTACTTGGTCAGCATGGTGCATGAAGGCAGCGGGGCCCTTGGTACAGCAACATAACTGAACTATTTTACCAGTGACCAGTGGCTGCCCGGCATCCAGTGTTCTGTCCGAAAGAACCTTCAGTGCCGCTGGCAGTGTGGTCATGGACAACTGATCACGACTGTCGCCGTAAAATATCAGAAGCCTCAACTTTTTGAAAATGAACGAAAGGTGGGTTACTAAAGACTATCATATCCCCACTGCAGATGTCACTGATTGACTGACACAAGCACTCACTGGCCAACCAAGACGCCTCTGGTAACCAACACTGCTCCTGTGCTGAGTCTGTGGCTGCCTATCACCAACACCCTGTCAGCTGAGCAAGCTTTGGTTGAATTTTTTTACTAGTTATCCCAACATCCAGAGGTGGAATTCATCACCAATGTCATGCTTGCCATTGTGCCAGCTAGCAATATACGTTACATTTCTGCTGCTTCCGGGAGGCTGACAAACTGCAGATATTAATCCCCAGTACTGCCACACTGATAGGTACCATTACCTTTGCCTAATTTTTCAACTAAGTATTGTAAGATTGAGTGTTGGCATTCATGTCATCCACTATATGAAGCAAACTAGCAATATCATCTACCTTCCTACCGCTTCTGGGACCACAGACCACAGCAACAGTGCTGGCGCACAAAATATCTTAGTCTTGCCCTTCACAAATTTCAGATATTTGTATTACACACCTCTGGGTGGCATTGCTGATGGACTACACCCTAGATGCCAATTACCAATGTAGTCCACGCTCCATCTCAGGGCCCACCGCCTCCTCCTGTTGCTGCTGTTGCCACCTGTCAGTACTCTATTCACTAAAATTGTACACTTCTGGGTGGCATTGACGATGCACTACACTCAGCTCTGCATGCCAGTAACCAATGCGGCCCATGTTCTGTGTCAGGGCCCACCGCCTCCTCCTGTTGCTGCTGCTTCTGCCTGTCGGTGCTCCATTTACTAAAATTGTACCCTTCTGGGTGGCATTGTCAATGCACTACACCCAGCTCTAGATGCCAGTTACCAATGCAGTCCCCACTCCGTCTCAGGGCCATCTGCCTCCTCCTCCTGATGTTGCTGCTGCCGCCTGTCAGTACTCCATTCACTAAAATTGTGTTACACACTTCTGGGTGGGTGGCATTGTCAATGCACTACACCCAGCTCTAGATGCCAGTTACCAATGCGGTCCCTGCTCTGTCTCAGGGCCCACCGCCTCCTCCTCCTCCTACTGCTGCCGCCTGTCAGTACTCCATTCACTAAAATTGTAAACTTCTGGGTGGCATTGTCAATGCACTACACCCAGCTCTAGATGCCAGTTACCAATGCGGTCCCTGCTCTGTCTCAGGGCCCACCGCCTCCTCCTCCTGCTGCCGCCTGTCAGTGCTCCATTCACTAAAATTGTAAACTTTTGGGTGGCATTGATGATGCACTACACCCAGCTCTAGATGCCGGATACCAATACTGTCAACGTTTCGTCTCAGGGCCCACCACCTCCTCTGTTGCTGCTGCCACCTGTCAGTACTCCATTCACTAAAATTGTATTACACACTTGTTGGTGGGTGGCATTGTCAATGCACTACACCCAGCTTTAGATGTCAGTTACCAATACGGTCCCCGCTCCTACACAGGGCTCGCCGCCTCCTCTTCCTGCTGTTGCTAGTGCGGCCTGTCGGTACTCCATGCACTAAATTTGTACTCTTCTGGGTGGCATTGACGATGCACTACACCCAGCTCTAGATTCCAGTTACCAATGTGGTCACCGCTCTTTCTCAGGGCTCACCAACTCCTCCTCTTGCTATTCCTCAGTAAGTTGTATACAACACTCTTTCCCAGATTCTACGAATTGTCCTCATCCTTTGTTCTTAACAATTAAGTACATGAAGTACAATGAAAGTACAAACAATACAAACAACAAATTAATTACAAACAATCCAAGCAACTAATTACTCCAACAACAAATTACAAACAGCACAAGAAACCAATTGTGCACCAGATCATAAATTAGCATTGCCAAATAAAACATCATATCAAAAATATTACTGTTGATTTGGAATATTTATTTGCATAAATATGGATATTATATCACCCTATCAATGCATATATAGATTCACTAAATGATGGTTCTTGCACAAATGATAGCTAGTCATTGAACAGTTTAATTAAGAAAACAAGGTGAAACATAAAGTACACAGCAATATTGGTTGATATCAAGATATAGGAACTTCAATCAATATATATAGTACATAAAAAATGGTTGTTAGTAGGTAACCCCTGCACTATTCTAATAATGCTTAGTACACAAATCAGTAATTACAAAATGGCAAAGTAATGCAATAATAATATAGACACCCATAAGACTGCAAACAGGAATATCTTATAGCTACCTGCTAAGAGGTTAATGGGTACCTCAGGAGCCTACTTCCTTCAGAAGAGGACTCCATAACAGCTTACCTAAGGAGACCCTCAGGAGACAAGGAGAGCAAGCAAGAGACATATCAGTTCCCATTTTTATATAGTTAATTCCCATTAGGTATCCTTGAGGCTCTTGGATTGGTTACTGGATGTGATTTGTAAAATGAATATTGGTTGATGCATCCCCCCCTCCCCTAGACTGGGATTGGTTACTGTAACTTCAGGAATTTACTAGGCCTCCTAGCTAAGTTAATATGGGAATCTGGAGGTAAATCCAGGCGGGGTCATCTAGACTTAGGTGTCACCAAAAGGTCTGGATGGGCCATCAACCCCACCCATCAGTCCAGCTCTTCATCCAACTCCTGCTGCCTCATGTTTCATTATTATGGGAACTGAATCAGTTTTCTGGCATGTGTTTGTCTAATGTCCCTAGTGTCATTGGAACTCCTTGGAAACCCCTGGGTGGTCCGACAAAGAGAAACAGATCACCAACATCCCCACACATATACATTACATATATATATATATATATATATATATATATCCACATATATCTATAAACAATCTTGAGGTGCAACAATTACTATTGACACAACTCTTAAACTCTTATCAGTGCAGAAGACATATGCACCATATTCCTCATATTTCCATTCTATCAGCTGCACTCTCCAGCTTAGTTCTGTATATTTTACTGCTTGTGGTGTATTGTATTATTAGTCTGGGGTGATATCATGTCTTTTGTCTACTTTTATAAATTGGTGGGCGGAGGTGGACCAGCCATTTCTGTTCAAACTCTCACTTGTCCAGATATTAGCATATTTCTCAAATGTTTCTTGTTCAATCCTTCTTCTTTGTTAACTTTAAATTGTTATTATACTGCTGTATCTAACCTGCCTCCCGGAGACAGCATTTTCCACGAATTTGCTCACTAGGCACAAATCTGAACCTGTAATTCCTGGGAGTCTCTGGACATACCAGTTTTGATCAGCCGATAAGTTGGCTCCCTTAGCCAACAACACAGAATTCTGTTTGTGTCCACACAAAACACAGTCTATGTGTGAAATTAGCAAAGACTTGTACAGCAAATTCTCTCTCTCTGAAAGCATATGCTAATCACACAGTTACACCCTACACACTCTAATAAACAGATACACACACTCACAGACACACACAGACATCCACAGACCTCACCTCATCAATTCACCCACCAATGTGCTCACAATGAATCCAAAAGCATTTGTGTATAACAAGTTACAAAGCTGATATTAGTCTTACATTTTGGCTGCAGTGCTTACTGCATCCTGCGTGACAGGCTCGTTTACAAAAACGCAGTCAAAGGTCACGTTACTGCTTGTCCAAGTCAACCACAGTTGTAAGGATTGACACAACCTTACTCTTGGCAACCAGGTTAGTTAAGATGAATACATTAAAGACGTTTAGACTGATTACCCACACAGGTAAAAGTTACACACACAAGTACACATCTCCTAACAGCTGAGGTTCGAGTGATGGAGCTTGTGACTCACCAGGCCAGACAATGTAACTTAGCAGTGCATAGCAAAAGAAGAACCATGGTAAGCTAAATAGGCTTTACGTGCCAGCTTGGGCATGTTCTGATTACTCCAATGCAGTTACCGAGGCGCTGGTCCAATCGTCATCTGCCCATTCCGGAAGTGTCGGCACCAAATGTCAAGGACAAATTGATCTATTTCTTAAAGAAATGTCAGCTGTTAGGGTAATATTACGATCATAAGTGAACAGACACAGACACCAATTCATAGAGAGTTGCTGTTCTGATTTATTCAGAAAAGATGGTATTATTTATACAAAGTGGGTTGTACAGAAACGTAATTAAATGTTTGAAGTGATAAGTGAATATTCAGGAATCCTGAATAATTGATGTTCCTAAACAATTTATGGCCTTGATATCTTGGGAGTATCATCACACCTCCCCCGTGACCAGTTCGTTTGTTCTTATTAACAGATTAGACAGGAAAAGAAACTATACTAGTTGTACAGGATGTTCACACACCCCCCACGATGAAGAAGATTACTTGTTGTATTTCACATGGATCATTCTGCTTACAAAATGTTGGTTATAAACAGCATGGAGTCTATGATAAAGTCGTTTCATTCTCATGCTTGATAAATTAGCCCCAATGAGCAGAGAGAGAAAAGAAGGAATGAGGCTGGGCACCCCTGTGCTATCACAAGCATGATGCTAATAAAGCATCACCATATTTTTAACCTTATATAAAAGAGTGCCTTTTCCTTTTATATATTGGAAAATTAATTTTTTGTTGTTTTTACATTTTCTGGGGGAGGCAACCCCCCCTTCTGTCTTTACTGCAATGGTGGCAAAAACTGAAGGGAAAATCCACAGCCCCCTGGGATATTTGTGTCACATATGCCAGGAGTCTGTGGGCTACTCCTTGTGTGCATGCATCTTCAGAGGCTTTCCCAAAATGTAAAAAAAAGGGGAAAAACAGGTTCAAATCTCATGCATGCACAGTGCAAGGCGGCGCAGGACGTGACAGTGAGCATCAGAAAAAAGGAGGGAAGCTAAGCCAATGTGGGACATGCTGTGCTCCTTTTGTGAACTGATGAAGTGAAAAAAATGGTTTTACAAAAGTTCACTTTAACTAAATTTAGCCTCAGGGGCACATCTGAAGTTAGGCTGAACTTACACTGACAGTAAGGTTGCATTTGCTGCGATTACCCCTCACTTTCCTCTCGCCAGGAACCAGTGCTGCTTAAAAAACTGCTAGGTCTGAAAAAGCCCAGCACTTACCACCGGTTACCAATCCCAGGTGCCAAGCAGTTGTCAAGTAGTCACTCAGGAGGGGTAAATGGCCCAGTATTTTTGCTGCTAAGCCTAACTTGTTACACTACACTGATCACACTACTACATAGGGTTACACTCCTAAAATTTAAAACCCTAGGAAGTTCGGTCGCAATACACAGCACTGGACAGTTGAGGCATAATATGGAAATATGGAAAAATTGGATATACTAATGGGGCAGGCATTAGAATGTTGGAAACAGTATAGGGGGTAGGTAGAACACTGACAGAAAAAAAAGGGGTTACTGGATATCTATGGCATAAACAACTGGGAGCACTAAATTTATTGTGTCTTGCTACGTCCCCTTTTTGACAACCACGCTACAGCTTCCCACCACCTGGCTGAAAAAAATTTCTGGGGAGAACACTGAGAACCCTTAAAGTTTTACAAAAATGTAGATGTGTATAGAAGTCTCTTCATCACTCTGTTATCTACTTATATTGTTCTAGCCACCCGTTGTACGTATAGAGTACAATAAAGAGCTGAAAGGGGGCGTGGTCAAGCCGATGAGCAGATAGGCAGCATGGACACAGAGCTCCGGCTACCTAATTCCGCGGAGTACACCAACACTTTTGTCAGCTTTTTATAAGGATGGGCAGGAAACACATGCAGGAACCTGCTAGTACGCCTGCTAGTAGTCACGAAAAATCCGGCAGTTTTTATCCGCTTCATCACAGGAGGATTACAGGAGAAAAGGGGGGGGGGGGGCAAGATGGTGCCTGAGCCACCTTGTGCACGCTCTCTATCCCCGGAGCATGGAGCAGCAAGAACAGAGCAGAAGGTGACACTGAGGCCAGCTACTCCCAGCTCCCCTGTTAAGGGAGTGGAAGGTCCCTCTACTTCCACTAAGGTCTCCTCTACCATTCAGGAAAGCGTCCAAAGAATAACACAGGAGAGGGAGGAAACTGACAACCCAGGTGAGCCAACAGCATTCTATCCTTTCCTCCACCACTTCTGAGAGCCCTTACCAGGCTTATACCAGCCCTGCACCAGATCAGCATTCCCCTGTGTGGGACAGAGATCGATGTCTTCATAATCTGCCTACCATAGAATATTTTGAAAATTTAAAAAAAAAGCCTGGTGGACACTTTCCGGCTTTCAGGCTGCACGACTAAAGGGAAGCAGGGGCTGCTGCTGTCTTCGCAGGAAGATATCATCGCTGGACAGAATAAACCATGTTTTTTACTGCGATGGCACAAAGCAATGAGTCGCCGGACAGATGAGCATCTACTAATAGCTATGTACTCAAAACATCCGATATCTTTGGGAGTGCCCCTTTTATCTTGTTGCATTCAAAAATGGCCGCTCGGCCACCCTAAGGTCGCCTGCTGATCTTCCTCATCTGCTGGATGTCTTTAACCTGATGAAGATTGACATTCCGGACTGGCCATCACTGGTCCTTACAGTGCTGGATCCACTGGTTAATCAGTGGCAACTCTCCAATAAAAAACCTGCATGCCTTCAAGGTGATTCCCCACCTTGCTCGGCGCTGATGGTTCCGTGATGGGTGAGATTGTACAAGTTTCTCTTGCATACCATCCCTGCATTTTCTTGAACTCAGTTTCATAATGTTTACACTATCTCATTTATTGATTTAGTAAATTTATGCTTATGGGTCTAGTACCCCTGTCTTGCAATGTTCTGTTATAGTTTTTCCATTTTTCTTCCTATCTGAATATTCAGAGGAGTTGCGAGAATGAAAAGAAACTAGGAAAGCCAGGGTATATTAAGTGTGGCAGTGTATTTGAAAATCATGTACAGCTTAGTTCCTGATTTCCAGGAAATCCTTATCCACCATCACAATATTCCTTTTCCAGACCCAATTGGCACTTTTGAGTGCATCCCTTCCATTGAATCGTATTCATTTCATCTCATAACGTCATGTAAATAACCTTTACCCCACGTACACAATCATTAATCCTCATCTTTAGTTATCAATGCTATTATGGTGTGTTTGAGGTACAGCAGAACCCATTTAACATTATGACCTTGCTCTACCATTCATACAAACTATGACATTAGAATTGATTCAAATCTGTTTTTCTAAAAAAAATAATACAATATATTGTTTAATCATATGTACTACGCTATATTTACCACATTATCTCAACTAATTTCCTGCTATAATTGGATTGTTTTAATTCATTTTGTATATTTTATATATTTTTTTGATGATATATTTTCTTTTTTCTTTGTTCTATCACAATTCCTTCTTGATGTACAATATGAATATCATTCATTACCAGATTATGCACGTTCTGTAACTATCACTATTGGATGACAATTGTGATTGTATCAGCTTATGTCCATGGTATGTATTGAATCTGATCATACTTTTGAACATTTACTATTATGTTTTTTAACTAAAAAACAATTTGTAATTCACAATGTACAATAGACTACCTATTCAGAACATGAACTAATTTACCCATTTAATATGCTCTTAGTCTGCGGTACAACCGTTATTGCAAAGTCCCCTGAAGAAGCCCTCAGAGGCGAAACGCGTTGGGACACCAATTAGAAAACCATCTCAATATATCCAGAAATGGCATGTCTATCTAACAGGTCAAAAGGAACCCCCATGTCTAAAAACATAGAGGGTTGACCTTACTTATCTGTATTTGTATGCTGAACAATACTAATCTCGTTTTATATTTATATTATTTTCTGGAAATCAGGAACTAAGCTGTACACGATTTTCAAGTACACTGCCACACTTAACAAATACCCTGGCTTTCCTACTTTCTTTTCATTCTTGCATTTATCAACATCAGGGTATGTAGCCTATCTCGATTAATGGAATTTGATTAGCGAATCTCTCTCTTTTATCAAATATTTAGGGGAGTTATTATGCTATTTGCACTTAACCAATGTTTACATGTGTTTGTTCTGTGCCTTAAGGTTTTGAGGGGGAGTGGTAGTTTCTCCACCCCTCCTGAAACATGGTAATCTGGCAATGCTTAGTACACAATACAGTCATTCGAAAATGGCAAAGTAATGCAATAATACTATAGACACCCAAAGGACTACAATCAGCAATATCTTATAGCTACCTGCTAAGAGGTTAATGGGTACCTCAGGAGCCTACTTCCTTCAGAAGAGGACTCCATAACAGCTTACCTAAGGAGACCCTCAGGAGACAAGGAGAGCAAGCAAGAGAGCAAGCAAGCAATTGAAGAGAGATCTAAATTCAGATCCCATTTTTATATAGTAAATTCCATTAAGTATCCTTGGGGCTCTTGGATTGGTTAGTGGGTGTGTTCTGTACGATGACATTCGGTTGACACTCACCCCACTAAATTGGGATTGGTTATTATAATTTGATGGACCTCCCAGCTAAATTTGACATGTGAATCTGGAGCTGGAATCTAGGTTTAGGGGTCAACAAAAGGTCCAGCTGGGTCATCACCCCAACCCACCTGTGCAGGTATTCATCCATCTTCTGCTAACTCAGGCTTGATGGATTTACTACCCCTTGAGGGTCCTACTGGTAACCAGTTTGTTATGGGAACTAGATCTTGTGTACTGGAATGTTTATTATCTGTATTCTTTATTGTTCCTTGGTTGAGGTTCTTTGATAACCACTGATTAGACATCCCCTAGGTGATCCAGATGGCAAGTACAATGAAAAACAGGTTTCATGTTTAAACACAACATTCCTGTACCTATACACACATACACTATATATACATATATATATATATATATATATATATATATATCCACATTAATCTATAAATATCTTTAAACAATCTTGAGGTGCAACACCCTTCTTCTCACCTGCCCAACCTTCAGAGCAACTGTCCTATTGGGGGTAAAAAGTCAGGAAAAATCTTTTTGTAGTTACTTTTTTTTTTAGTTTTTTGGTTGGGTAATTTCACAGTCATTTCATGCTTGCCCCCTTGTCCCCGACTATGGGAACCACTAGGGTATTATTTTTCAACGTACAAGGGTTAAATACACATTCTAGAGAAGCGTACAGCAATCCTAGCAAGATTATATAGTCTGAAAACCCAAATAGCCTTTTTTGCAGGGAATGCATTTCAAGAAGGTTAGTATGCCTTCCCTGCGAAATAGACATTATCCCATCGGCTATCATTCATGTTCCTCAGATGTGAGAAATGAGGAGTATCTATTTTAATTGCTTCCTCTATTCCCTGGAAACTAAGTGATATATATAGAGATGGTGAGGGACGCTATCTTTGTGTGAAGGGAACAGTGGGAGAACAAGCGTTATCTTGGCAACTATTTACATGGCCCCCACCAACCAGGGACCTTTTTTGAAATCTATTCTGGAACATCCTGAGGGATTTAGGGAAGGTACCCTGGTTTTGGCAGGAGATTTTAATTTTACTCCAGAGCCAATGCTTGATTCAAAGAAGGATGATTCTGGTGGCGTTCCTAGGGTTGGAAATAGACTTAAAAAATGTTTTCTCAGCCACCAACTCCTGCAGGCCTGGCGCATTATTAATCCCGGTGAAAGAGATTACACTGTTTATTCTCATGCTCATTAGACCTATTCTGGAATTGATCACTTCTGGGTCAGCCAGGGAAGCGCTACATAGGTGAAATGTTGCTTTCGGACCACTCACCAGTAATTCTATATATTCAGCTCATGCACGAAAGGCCCAGGTTCTGGAATTGGAAGTTAATTAGGAATCTCCAGAAAGACTTAGTGGTGTTAAAGTGGAACAGAATGGGAATTGTGCAATTACTTTGCCATTCACTGTACACAAGAGAATAGCCCTTTGGTTGTATGGGAAGCTCACAAGGTCGTCATACGGGGCCACTTAATAAAACACGGAGCAAGACTTAAAAAGGCCAGACACTAGGAGATCTTAAAATCTGAAAGGGAAGCACAAATAAGATGCTATGGGGAACTGACTCAAAAATTGATTTCTTTGAGAGCCTAGTTATCGCTGCTGTGTCTTAATAAAGCCAAAGCTATCTTAGCAAAATGTAGAAGATCCTATTATGAATACGGAAATAAGTGTAGTCGTACTTTGGCGAGAGCTTTAAGGGGACAAATGGAGCGTACATTTGTTCCTTTTTTTGTAGATCACTCTACAATAATAAGCGATATCAGGTTCAAAACATTGCTAATGAATTTAAAAAAAAAATATTACCTTTCTCTATATATTATTGATGACTGTAATCCTGTGTCCCAATCAGTTTCTAGAGTAAATGCGGTGAGGGACTACTTGTCTAGGGTTTGGATGCCGACACTTTCATCTTGCACAATTGAAATATTGGAATCTGATAATAGCAGTGAGGAAATCTTACAAGCAATAGCAAGTACGCCATCGGACAAAACCCCAGGCACTGATGGTTTTTCTATGGCATATTACAAACAATTCAAGGAGACATTAGTCCCCCACATGGTTAAGACTTTTAACACCCTCTCAGTGGGGGCAACCTTCCACCCAGACTCTTTGAGAGCGTATATTACAGTAATTATGAAGGAGGGGAAGGATCCAGCCAACTGCTTCAGGTATAGTCCCTTATATATCCTTATATATATCCTTACTCAACCAGGACCTCAAATTGTTCACTAAAATTCTGGCAATGAGACTACAGAAGGTCATTGGTAAACTGATCCACACTGATCACGTGGGATTCGTACCACTTAGGGAAGCCAGGGGCAATACTATTAAGGCTCTTAAATGGATTAAATTTGCTCCCACACATTCTTCACGTTTTCCTGCTGTCCACAGACGCAGAGAAAGCATTTGATAGAGTAGACTAGACGTTCATGGACCAGACTCTGATACACATTGGGCTGGGGCAGAAAATGTTGGTCTGGATCAGACCCATTTACTCCCGCCCCTCAGCGGTGATCAGGGTTAATCTCCAATGGTACTAACCAAGGCTGCCCCCTTTCCCTGCTTATTTTTATTTTGACACTAGAACACCTGTTGAGGGCCATAAGGGCTAACCCAGACAACTTGTTTGGGAGTGGCTAATCATTTGTACAAAATTGCCGCTTTCACGGATGACCTTTTATTTGTTCTGTTTAATCCGGGTACTTCACTCCCGAATCTAATGAAGTAACTGTCCCTGCTTGGATCCCTTTCAAATTTCAAAATAATTATAGTAAATCAGAAGCACTGAACATTTCGTTATCTTGAAATCAAAAAGAATCATCGCTTTACATGGGCTTCAAATGGATTGAAATATCCTGTTGTCTTTCTGTCTGGAGATTTGTCGGAAATATTCAATTTTAATTTTTTTACCCCTATTTCAACAGATAAGATCTGATCTATTGAAAGTGGAAGTCACCTGGTTCGGCAGGATCCAGGTGATTAAAATTTATGTTTTACCAAGATTTCTCTACTTTTTTCAGACCTTACCAATTTGGTTCCCGAAATCCTTCTTTGATAGTTTTAATACGGTACTTTTACGGTTTATATGGGGAGATTGGAAGCCCAGATTGAACCGTAATTTACTTTTTCAATCTAAAGTGACAGGTGGGTTGGGTGCCTTTTTCACTCTTGAAGCGTGTATCCAGGTGGGTTCCCCACTGGTCAGCATGGCTGTTCTACTGATGGCTTGCACGGTGACTGGAGGTCCAAAGGGCAGATCCAAGGGTTTGTGCTTGTGCAGAGCTTTAACCAACATTACGTCTCTGGGCTTGAATAGGTGCCTCGGTTGATCTGTAGGGAGAGGAAAAGAGAGAGAGAGATATCTCCATAGTTGCTGTTCAATTTTCAATAAGTTTAGCTACATATTGGTCTTGGATTTGTTGGAGATTAAAATTAAAGGGTCTTTAGCCCAGGGGGTGGGAAAAGGTCTTCCAATTAAAATTTCAAAAGGTGACAGCTTATTAACTGGGTTGGGTGTCAATTCTTATTTCTGCTAGAATGGCTGGTAGTTATTTGTCCCATTTATGGAATGTCCTTCCAGTTAATTTCCTAAGTTTGTCTTTGTCTTTCAGTGCCCTATTTGTCCTTTCTACTACTCCAGCACTCTGGGGGTGATATGGGATGTGGAACTTCCATTCTATGTTCATCATTTTGAAATCTCCTGCGTGACTTTAGAAGTGAATGGAGTGCCATTGTCACAGTTTATTCTTACTGGGCATCCAAATCTGGGGATGATCTCCTTGCATAGTATCTTAGCTACTGTCCTTGCATTTTCTTTCCTGACTACAAAAGCTCCTACCCATCTTCTGAATCTATCTGTAACATCACTAACATTATCTGACATCCATTGAAAGCCTTTGGCATGTGTGTAAAATCAATTTCTAACTCTTGTAATGGACCCTGTGTAGGTAAAAAATGGTCATGTTGTCCTGTTTCTTCCCTTGCACATTATTTCTGGCACATGTTAAACAGTGGGAAAGTATGGCTTGCGCGTGTTCCTTTAAATTTTGGGCACAAAAGCGCTTGTGTATTTCTTGTGTTGTGGTCTTAATGCTTTTATGTCCCATACCATGGATTTGAAAACAAATGAGGGGTACTGCTATCTGGAGCAGCCCTACAATCCTTCCTTTTGACCAGATTCCAAAGGAATCTAGGGTCAATCCTTCCTTTTCCCAGAATTCAATGTCCTGTGAAGTGGCAAAGGACTGTAATTGTGTTAGAAATGTGTTGGTTTCAGTTGAAGCTGGGATGGCGAGCAGAAGTGTATCAGGGGGGCCAGTGGTGGGTGTGGTAGACTGAGCAGAGACTTTGGCATGAAATCTGCTAGTCTGTTGCCCCTGGCATGGAAGGAATTGGAAGAAGTGTGTGCTTGACATTTACCAATGGCTATTTGATTGAGGAAGTGAATTTCCGTGATACATGAGTGTGACTCTGGCACTTCATCCTCTGGCCCTTTACGACCTAAGAGGGCAATGAGCACAGTGACAGTACCGCTGTTAGCAGGAGCATATTTTACACTTAGTCCTGCAGTGGATGCTAGAATAACTTCATAACCGGACAACCTTTGTGCTGTTATGTGTTGAGTGGTTCAATTCTTAAGCAAGTGTAGTACAGCATGGGATGTGTAAAGTATCATCTCGTGACCCAAAGTTAGAAGTGAGACTACAGCCATTGCACACGCAGCCAGCACACGCAGACAGGCTGGCACGCCTTGCACAGTAACAGGCAGTGTCTTAGAGACATATGCAACAGGCCTCAATTTACCTCCAGGCATCTGAGCAAGCACAGCAGCCATGGTTTTACAATTCTCTTGCATACAATACAAATGGTACATTGAAATTCGGCATTTCCAACGCAGGGGCAGAGGTCAGGGATTCTTTTAACACCACATATGCTTTAGTCATTTCAGGTAACCATTGAATGTTATTAGAGGCACTGGGGTGGTACTAGGACGGAGCTGTGAGTCCCAATACGAGCAGTCAAGAATCCAGTGTCTGCAAAAATTGATCATGCCAAGAAAGCTGAGCAGCTTTTTCTTTGTCTGTGGGCAAGGCAGACTGGTAATGGCATGGACACAGTTGGGAGCTAGCAGCCGGGATCCTGGGGTTAAAGGCATTCCCAGGAATGTGACCTGTTGCAGACAGAACTGAACCTTTTCTGCGACACCCTTTGTCTCCCTTTTCCAGAAAACACAACAATGACACCGTGTCCCTCTGACATGCCTCCTGAGAGGGGCTACTGTACATAACAATAAAGTGGAACCATGCTGCGACTGCCAGTTGGCAACCACCTGCTGGAGGGCAATTAAGAAGACTGGCAGGGAGTCAACAAAGCCCTGGGGTAAGTGGCACCAGGTATATTGTTGTCCCTTGAAAATAAAAGCCATAAGGGGCTGAGTCTCAGGCGATAATGGTATTGAGAAAAATGCATTGGCCAAACAAATAACATTGTAAAATTGGGTCTCGGACAGTACTGCTGTAAGGATGGTACTAAGATCTGACATTACCGGTGTCAGGGGTGTAACCAGCTCATTGATGGCTCTGAGATCCTGTGTAAAGCAGTATGAGCCATCTTTTGACAGGATTTACTGGAGTGTTATAAGGAGAGCAAGTTCTCTTAAGTATGCCTTGCTGGCAGAAAGATTGAATCATGGGTGCTGAGGAATCTTCCTTGTCTTAAAGGATACTGCTTTTGGTATATTGGTTTATGTGATTTTGTAAGTGCTGTATATGGGGTGCAGTCCAGGAATCCCATGTCATATGGTCCGGTGGACCATGTGCTGTCAGAAACTGAAAAATCCAATAAGGTCAGTTGCAAGGCTGTATTGACACTAATCCCTCCCTTTGGGTCAACAACCAGTGACATTCCCAGAGATCCCATCAGGTCTCTTTTTAACAGGTTAACTGGGCAACTAGGTAATACCTTGAATGAGTGATGTGTAATGTATTCTCCATGTACTGTACATATGGGAACTTGAGGTGTGCGTCTTGTAGGGGTGATGACTCTGTTTATTCCCACAGAGGGCCCACCAGATGTAGATAGACTTGACCAGGATCGGAGGACAGAACAAGTCGCTCCTGTGTCTACTAAGAAGTCTATCAGGAAATGTCTTACTTCTAATGTGTTTACTGGGTTTTCATCAGCCTGGCCAGAGATCTGTAACATAGTGTTGGTGGAGTCCCTGTACACGGGGCTTGGACGACTTAGGCAGCTCAAAACATCCTGCAGCATCCTTTGTTAATAACTGGGCAAAAATGTTTGGGGCATCTAAAGTGCACCAGTTGGCAATAATCATTTTGGCAGTGCGCCCATATTCAGGAATCATTCCATTATTCAGTGACTGAGTAAATTCTATACTCAAATCTCCTCCTAATCCTAAACCTGCTTCTTCCTTTCACACTTTCCTAAACCTTCTAGCATAATCACTTATAGTTTCTCCTGGCTTTTGCTTGCATGCTAATGCAGTAGCCATGGATTTCCTATCTCCGTGTAATCTTACAAACTCAGTGTGTAACTCTTCCCATAACGTTTTATAGTGTGCTTCAGTTATAAAGGGATAACTATTTACATTTGTTTGTGCAGGAATTGGGATGGATCGGGACATTTTATGTTCTCCGTTCCATTTTCAGGTGTAATGTAAAGGGGTCAGTGTAATAACCTCCTGCTCTACAGTTAACAATATAGGGGGCATCCCTGTTGTCAGGATTCTAGCACACTTTTATATGTTTTTTTTTTTTTTTTTTACATGTTTCTTATGGGGATATTTAGGTTCCTTTGGGTTATTCCCCTTACCTTGGGAATTTCCCATAGTTGCAGTATAAATTACAGTATAAATATCAGACGGTTATACACAGTAATTGTTAATTCAGTTAGTTCAGTTAGTTCAGCAGGTAGCTGCAGTGCTCGCTGGCATCCTGTTCCCAGGACCACTTACCAAAACGCAGCTTAGGTCACATTACTGCTTGCCCGAGGCAACCACAGCAGTGAGGATTGACCCAACCTCACCTTGGCAACCAGATTAGAACACAAACTTATCTTTTATACAATATTTCTTATACTTCTATATCATGCAACAAAATTCTTATACCCCATACAATAAAACAGAGGTCATGAGTGTGCACAAATCCAATAAAAGATTTCCCAAATCTTCCTAACTAAAGACCCAGTCCTTCTATGAGGGAGTCTACACTGCCACAGTGCTTAGGTTCGTAAGATATCTACAGGGACCCAGGGGAGGCAGAGGTAGAAAAGAAAATTTCTACTTACCTGATCCTAGTCTTTTTAAGGTAGATGTCCCACTTCTGAGGCCAAACTGTTAAGGCGATTTCCTATTGATCCCAGACCAATATTTCCCTCTCTATCATGACCTCTGTTTTCAACGCGTTGGGAGCAGTGAATAACACACACGCAGCTTAAGCATATAGTTATATCACGTCTCAAAACTTTATTATCACATCGCAGTTTATATAGTCAGACAACAAGGTGGAAGACACTTAGTAGTTAGTCAGTAACAAGAAACTTAATTAACAACTTCGCTGAGCAAGATATTTCAAGGTAAGAAGCTTCAAGGTAAGGATGGAGCAAATATTGACCTACTGATAAGGAGGATATAACTAGTTTCGACACAACTCAATTATCTGCAAAATATAGCAAAGAATACAAAAACTTAAATTCGAAACTCAGCAAAATTATATTCCTTACAACTACCAAATGGACACACACACCGCCCAAAGCACTACATAGATTGTATGACTTCAGGTGTCATTTACATGATCACCTGCGGGTGTGGCACCTACTATATGGGGAAAACGAAGAGACCCGTACGAAAACGCATCTATGAGCATATCTATGCCATAATGAATGGGAAAATTACCACTCCACTGAGCTATCATGTACCCCACAAAACACAATTTCGATCCGCAAGGATTAAAATTCTTTGGTCTGCAACATATTCCCCCCAATCCTTGGGGTGGCGACAATGAAAACCTTCTCCTACGATTGGAATGTAAATGGATTGTGACTTTCCAAGCCACTAAACACCCCGGCCTTAATGATCTGTTGAGTTTCAAACCTTTTCTTCCCAAACTCTGATTCTCCCTAACCCTTAGTTTACAACAAACATCTACCCTTTCCAAATTTGCATTAGGCATCTTTTGGTCACTATCTCATAATTTCCCACATTAAATATCCCTGATATCTGACCAAAATTAACACACACTCATAATCCTTATAGGTGCAAAAAAAACATCCTTTTCTTCAGATACACTTCCATATATCTCTTATTCCTTATATGGGAAAAACATTATTTTCTTCTTGTTCATCATTCTTCTTATATATACACTCAAATATATATTTAAATTTTAACATCGGCACCCGCTATGCCTTTAAGAACTTTCACGATGCAAAAGCTTTGCACTCTTAAAATATATATGTTACCGTGTTTCCCCGATTTTAGGACATCCCCATTAGGTAAGCCACCCCCGATTTTTAAAAAAATAATTAAAATAAGACACTCACCCGTTTATAATGAGCGATCATGAGTGACTTTCAACAATAAATGTGTACTGTAGTCTTCTTCATGGAAAAATAAGACATCCCCTGAAAATAAGACCCAGGGCATATTTTGGCATTTCAAAAAATATAAGAGAGTGCCTTATAATCGGGGAAACAGGGTATACGACAATTTTCAGAATTACTTTAATATCTATGTATACATGTATATATCTATGTATTCGTTACATATTAAAAGCACTGTATTTTCTGTACCTTTCATATATGATTAACCAGCTCTGTTTTTGTAACTAATGTATATTACATACATTTTTTCAATGTTTACCCTTTTTTTATAAAGTGCATTTGGGTTTTTGCTATCCCTCACAACACACCATATCCACTCATCCACACATTACACACAATCTGGGTCTAATAGACCCATTATCATCCTATGTCTCCACATAAAACATCCTCTACATATACCTCTTCCCTATCATCCCTCCCACTCACCTACCCTCACCTACTAACCCCCATAGTATGCACCTCCAGATGTAATTCCCAGTACTTGCATACCCGCCC
Source organism: Pyxicephalus adspersus (assembly GCF_032062135.1). Taxonomy (NCBI): domain Eukaryota; kingdom Metazoa; phylum Chordata; class Amphibia; order Anura; family Pyxicephalidae; genus Pyxicephalus; species Pyxicephalus adspersus. Next base: position 31,145,090 of record NC_092866.1, read on the forward strand.
CCTGCAGCATCCTCATCCCTACATCCTATCACCACTTGTGTCGGACTTCCCATATCCATCATAGTCCAATCTATTCACGTTACACCAGTAGGTTCACTCCCTAAACCGCCCCCTATTTTGAATAGGGGCGGCACCATTAACTATCCCAACACCTAGAGACATTTATGCCTTAGGAATCTAACGGCGCATGCGTCCTCACACTTCCTCCATCACAACAAACAGGGTGGAAGTGTTTACTGACACTACAGCGCACGCGAAATCACACTGTGCATGGGCGGAAGCATCATAATCTCACGGACACTTCCCCTTAAAAGGACAGACACTGAGACTGTCCTTCCACGCCATTTTTTTGCACAGTGCCTCCACTGCACGCAACAGCTCTGCCTATAGCTTTTCAACAGCTATACCAGGTACAGCCTATTTTCTCTCTGAACCTATTCCATCCTTTCATGTCAACTCACTTGTGACCACTATACTAGCAACTAATAATAATATCACCAATAACTAATATTCCATTCACTTGCACTCTGCTGTTAACATATCAATCGTACTGAACCTAAACCTTATCCACCATCACAATTCTCCTTTTCCAGACCCAATTAGCACTTTTGAGTGCATCCCCTCCATTGAATCAAATTCATCTCATCTCATAACATCATGTAAGTAACCTTTACTACACGAACACAATCATTTATCATCATCTTCAATTATCAATACAAATATGGTGTGTTTGAGTTATAGCAGAACCCACATAATATTATGACTCTGTTATGCCATTCATACAAACTATGACATTACAATTGATCTAAATCTGTTTTCCTAAAAATAATACAATATATTGTTAAATCATATGTGCTACACTATGTTTACCACACTATCTCAACTAATTTCCTACTATGATTGAATTGTTTTAATTTGTTTTGTATATTTTATATATATTTTTGATGATATATTTTTTCTTTTGTCCTATCATAAAACCTACTTGATCTGCATTATTAATATAATTCATTGCCAGATTATGCATGTTTTGTAACTATCACTATTGGATAACAATTGTGATTGTATCAGCTTATGTCCATGGTATGTATTGAATCTGATCGCACTTTTGAACATTTACTATCATGTATTATAACTTGAAAACAATTTGTAATTTACATAATTTACTTAATTTATGTACAATACACTACCTATTCAGAATATGAACAAATTTACCCATTCAATATGCTCATATGCAGCCTGCTGTACAACCTCTATTGCAAAGTCCCCTGAAGAAGCCCTAAGAGGCGAAATGCGTCGGACAATAATTGGAAAATTACCTTAATATATTCAGAAATGCTATGTCTAGCTATCAGGTCAAAAGGAACCCCCATGTCTTAAAACATGATGGGTTGACGTTTCTTATCTGTGTTTGTATGCTGAACAATACTAATTTTGTTTTATATTATTTCCTGGAAATCAGGAACTAAGCTGTACACATTTTTCAAATACACTGCCACATTAAACAAATACACTGGCTTTTCTTCTTTCTTTTCATTCTCACATTTAGGCTATTTATGTTGTATGTATCTTATCTGTACTTCATTTTAAAATAAAAATGTGCACTTTGTTTGTAACTCTTGCCTTTGTAACTGAAATTTTTTTTCCTTTTTTCATCTGTTCTGTAATTGTGTATTTCCTTTTTATGTTTTATGTTCCTTTAAAAATAATTAAAGATCTGATAGAAGAGGTTTTTGGGTAAAAGTGGTTTATATGTGTATTTTTTTTGCAAGCATCATATATAAACATACTACACAGAACATCTCATATATTGTTAAGGGGCCCTTTGTATCTTTTAATCTAAATAGCGTACAACTACTTTAGCTGTAAACTGTGTAGCAAGACAACGTGCAACTACTTCAAACATCAGTTAACCATGCCCTGTGGCTTCCCCTGGGAAATGTATAGGACGTACTGATTCTGAATGGCCAAGAGAAAATACTGTTGATTGGTATATATAGATAATAGATAACAACAGATGCTAAGCCCTCAACTGTGCTGGCTGAGGAGGACGGAATGCCGAGTGTGGAGGAGGCCCAAAGCACAGTGTCTTCAGTTCCAGAAGTGGCCCAGGTTAGCCAGGCTGTTCCTGAAATCCTGGCAGAGGTAGGCAAAGGTAACCCATAAGCCCCTATGAAAGAGAAATAAAAAATGCAAACATGCAGTAGGTTCAGACCCTACCAACATTCAGTCATGCGCTAATATTTCACAAGTGGAAACTTCAGGTAGTGCTGCCATTGCACCAATGGAACTTTCAGGTGGAACTGCCATTACACAAATGGGACCATTGGATACCAGTGTTATCCAGGTAGACCAGTCAAGTGCTACCCTTGCACAGTTGGAATCTTCAAGTAGTGCTGTTACACTAATGGAACCAACAGGTACTGATGACCTCAATGTAGACCAATCAGGTGCTACCATTGCACAAATGGAACCCTCTGGTAGCGTTACCATTACACATATGGAACTTTCAGGTACAGCTAATATTGAGTTGGCTCAGTTAGGTGCTGATGCCACAAAAACAAGTGTTGTTGTTTTGGATATAGCATTGTAAGATTCAGAAGTCTTGAGTATCAGAACTGATTTCATATAAGATGGGTCAGACGCAGAATCGGGACAATGGATGTCTTTGGAATTTGTTGCCTCAATGTGAGGGGTATAAAGGGCCCGACCAGAAGGGCTGCCTTGTTTAATGTGTTGGCTAATGATGAATGTCAATTATTTTGTCTACAGGAGTGCGCTATAGCCCTGTTATTTAGGTATAGTTTATCTAGTTATCTGCATAAATATGGAAATTATATCCCCTATCAATGCATATAGATATTCAATTAAAGAAGGTTCATGCACAAATAATAGCTAGTCATTCAAACAGTTTAATTAAGAAAACAAGGTAAGACAAAGTACACAGCAATATTGTCAGATATTTAAACACATAGGAACTTCAATTATTGATACATATATATATCACATGGACATAGTTATTAGTAGTAACCCCTGTAAGAATCTAGTAACTCCTCAGTACACAATACAGTAATTATAAAACAGCAAAGTAATGCAGTAATACTTTAGACACCCATAAGAATATAATCAGGAAAATCTTATAGCTACCTGCTAAGAGGTTAATGGGTATCTCGGGGGCCTACGTCCTTCCGAAGATAACCTCATAACAGCTTACCTAGGGAGACCCTCAGGAGACAAAGAGGACCAGCCCGCCAGAGAGACGAGCAAGAGCAAGAGAGCTAAATTCTCTCAGTTCCCCTTTTTACATAGTTAATTCCAATTAGGTAACCTTGAGACTCTTGAATTGGTTCCTCAATGTGATCTGTAAGATTACTATTGGTTACTGTAACTTCAGGAAGTTACTAGGCCTCCTAGCTAAGTTGATATGGGAAGCTGCAGACAAAGCCAGGTGGGGGTCATCTAATTTTAGTTGTCACCAAAAGGTCTGGATGGGCAATTAACCCAACCCATCTGTTCAATTACTTCTGTGAAGTCCTACACTTCGAGACCCCCTAGGAGGGCCCTATGGCCAGTACAAAGAAAAACAGGATTCGTGTTTACACACAACATTGCTGCACCTATACACATACATTATATATACATCTATGAATACATCTATATATATATATATATATATATATATATACCTATACATATCTATTTACATATTCATAAACAATCTTGAGGTGCAACAAGCCCATCACCCCAACTATGGCCATCTTAGGAATTCCTGGTGTCATGGAATGTCTCTATGGTCTGGCGATAGTGCCAACTAGGCAACAGGTGTGGGGATGCTATTTAACGGTAACCAATAGATTATTTTTTCTTGCACTGAAGTAGTACCTGGTAGAGCTCTTCCAGCAAAAGTCAAGCATGCTGACAATAAATTCAAAATCCTTAATGTGTATGCACCTGTAGACAAACAGAGAGAGGCATTCCTAAATACCATCCAGCTCTTTATTACAGGATCATTGCCTGTCATTGTTTGAGGAGACTGTTTTTTGCCTGGAGGTTTGGCTAGTCTAGAACTGACCACCACCTTGTATGGTTCTATTTCCTGACCCGTGTCTCTTCGGAGTACATAGAGAGCATGCTGGCCGACTTTGAACATGACCCTCAGCCCGATGTTGTCATCATCAACTTGTGTATATAGGATGTTATCAGGTATCATAAGCAATCACTGCAAATGTACAAAACCAACCTGGACCACCTGTTTATTCGGCTCACCGAGGTGCTGAGCCCCAAATGTCTGGTGATATGCAACATGTCCATGTCTGTTGGATTCAAATCTGGTGAAGTGCTGGAGTACCCAATTCCTAATGTGCGCTGGAACATCATAGAAGGGAATTTCTACAGCGCCACACTGGCAGATTTGCACCATTTGGATGTGATTGACATGCACTTCCACTTACGCTTCGAGCTGCGCTCCAGGGTTAAAGATGCCACCCACTGGAATCAGCTGGGGGAAGTATACCTGCATTCTGATGGCTCATATTGATCAAGCCTGGGGCGTGCAGCAGGAACAGCAGGAGGAGGAGGCGGTGGGCCCTCAGACGGAGAAAGGACGGCATTAAAAGTTGAGGCCATCACCTCTATGGACAGTGTAGAAGTTGTAGCTATTGGGGACATGAATGGATGAAAGCGATTATAATCTGTCCCTACCCACTATGTAGCGAAACCACATGAAAGGGAATGGGCTTGGCGGAATCAGCGGGGAAAGAAGACCCTGTTGAGCTTGAGTCTAGTCTGGCATCTAGAGCTGGGTACTGGGCAGTGGGCAGACGGCAGGCGGCAGCAGTAAGAGCAGGGGAAGCTAAATTAGCCAGGAGAGATGCTTCTCACAAATACAGACATTTTCCTGTTTATTTTGATAGATTGCAAGTGGTATCCGAATTAAATATCTGTATTTGTTTTTACAGAAATACAGAATTTTTTCTGTTTATTTTGATAGATAGCAAGTGGTATCAGAATTAAATATCTGTATTTTTTTAAACAGAAATACCGAAATTTGTATGGCTTTTTTGATAGATAGCAAATAGTATCAGAATGAAATATCTGTATTAAATTTACAGAAAATTTTCTGTTTATTTTGATAGATTGCAAGTGGTATCAGAATTAAATATCTGTATTTTTTACAGAAATACAGACATTTTTCTGTTTACTTTGATAGATAGCAAGTGGTATCAGAATTAAATATCTGTATT
>NC_092866.1:31151158-31224130 GCF_032062135.1 Pyxicephalus adspersus
TTTTTTTACGGAAATACAGAATTTTTTCTGTTTATTTTGATAAATTGCAAGTGGTATCAGAATTAAATATCTGTATTTTTTTTACAGAAATTTTTATGGCTTTTTTGATAGATAGCAAGTTGTATCAAAATTAAATATCTGCATTTTTTTACAGAAATACAGAAATTTTTCTGTTTATTTTGATAGATAGCAAGTGGTATAAGAATTCAATATCTGTATTTTTTTACAGAAATACAGAATTTTTTATGGCTTTTGTTATAGATAGCAAGTGCTATCAGAATTAAATATCTGTAATTTTTTACAGAAATACAGAAAATTTCTGTTTATTTTGATAGATTGCAAGAGTTAGCATAAATTATGATAACCCTTGCAATCTAAATAAACAGAAAAATGTATGTATTTCTGTAAAAAAAATACAGATGTTTAATTCTGATACCACTTGCTATCTTTAAAAAAATCCATAAAAAATTCTGTATTTCTGTAAAAAAAATACAGATATTGAATTTTGATAGCACTTGCAATCTCTCAAAATAAACAGAAAACTTTCTGTATTTCTGTAAAAAAAAAATACAGATATTTAATTCTGATACCACTTGCTATCTATAAAAAAAAAAACAGCAAAATTTCTGTATTTCTGTAAAAAAAATACAGATAATTATTTCCGGCTACAACTTGCTATCGATCAAAAAAGCCATAAAAATTCATGTATTTCTCTCTAAAAATACAGATATTTAATTATGATTCATAATAATAAAGAAAATTTTATTGGTTTCTGGATAGATACTAAGTGCTATCAGAATGAAATATCTGTATTTTTTATGGATAAATATAGAATTTTTTCTGGCTTTTGTGATATATTACAAGAGGTATAACCTCCTCCTCTTGCTGTAAATGATGCTGTCGCCTGCCCAGTACCCAATTTTAGATGCCAGATACTAATGCCGTCCACGCTCCGTCTCAAGCCCACCGCCTCCTCCTGCTACAACTGATGCTGCCGCCTGCCCAGTACGTGAATGTAGATACCAGATACTAATGCCGTCCACACTCCGTCTCAAAATCCACCACCTCCTCCTCCTCCTACTGTAAGTGATGCTGCCGCCTGCCCAGTACCCGACTGTAGATGCCAGACACTAATGCCGTCCACACTCCGTCTCAGAGCCCACCTCCTCCTCCTGTAGATGCTGCAGGAGAGATTATGTCTTGTTTCCCCAGCGATAAAATTTGTATTTGGTGTTGCGTGCTTTAGACAATGCATTGGTGTATAATGATTGACCCAAATCATTGCTGCTTGCAACCAGGCCCATCTGCTAAAGTCTGTAGGGTCAAGGATGTGGGATCTATGGGCTGCTGCTACATTGTCATATAAGGATTTGCATAGTTTTTTATTTTCCGCTCTCTGTCTAATCACATAAGATGAAATCTGGCCTCTCATAACTGCTTTTCCTGTTTCCCAAAGTAAGACCGGGTGCTTCCAATGCAAATACAAAATAGGGGAGACACCAAGGTGAATCCCTTACGGAACTCAAATAAAACAAAGTTACATTCCTGGTGAGTCCTCTGTAGCAGATAGAGGAAAAGCTTCCTGAATTCGAGCGAGGGCTGATTCCAGATCATCCAGTAAAAAGGCTATGCCATTCACTGTAACCTTTAATTTTGCTGGGTACAATAAGGCAAAGCAAATTTTCTGGTCAATCAGAAACTTGCAAGCCTGGGAAAAAGCTTGTCGTTGTTGAGTAACCGCTGCTGAGAAATCTTGGAAGATGAGTATTTTGTAACCATTAACCACCAAGGAGTCGGCTTTTTTATATGTGGATAAGATCCCCTCTTTATCTAGGATGTGAAAAAATTTTCATACGTGCAGACAGAGGTTCCAGATGGATAGCTTACATCAAATCTACTGTAATAAATTGTAGTAAATCCGGGTATTTATGTGCTTCCGGAATTCCCAAAAACCGCAGGTTGGAACGTCGATTTCTATTCTCCAGGTTTTCATACTTTTCAGCAAGTGATGACAATTGAGTATATTGAATGGTGATGGTGGATTGTTGTGCTAAAACTTGGTCTTCTAGATCACTGATTCTTTTCTCCAGTTCTGATTCATGAGCAGTATTGCTGGAAATTTGCTGAAGAGTTGTGTCAAGAGAGGTTTGGAGGGTATTACATTTTTTTATCAAAGTAAGGAAGTAGTAGATTGAAGACCTCCTGTGCTGTGGAGGAGGATAGTTGTGATCACATGGGTTTGCTCGCAGCAGTAGCTATATACCTGGGTAACAAGTCAAAGTCCTGTTCTCTCTGAGAATAAGCAGGTAAAGTAGTAGCGGCAGCATGGTGCGGGGAATGTGCTACACCCTTTGCCTCATTTTGCTTGCTCATTGTGCTAGGGGTAGAACGGGTGAGGTATTTGTGCATCAGGAAACACAAAAGTTTCTATTCAGAAAGCAGCAAGCAAGCCTGTAGTTGTTGGCAGAAATCAGCAAGTATTCATACGACATTCACAGGCCCACTCAAATTAGTATGAAGGGAATTCAGCACGACAAAGATGAGAAAGAGACAGCTTGTGGATGTATAAGCCAAACAATAATACTAAATCTTCAATGAAACAGGTCACCAGGCCTTTGCACACAAACTTGTATGACAGTTTCCAGGACAAATTTCCTGTTTCAAGTGATACGTTTTTGAAGCGTGACAATCCAAACCTGTAGCCTTATCCAGCAACCTTGTACTAGGGGATTAAGTGCCAACAGAGATATAACAAAGTATTCCCAGGTAGGGCGCTCACTCAGCGATGAAGATATCCAGTAGTTAAAACACTAGTAAGCAAGCTTGTGGGAAGGAATGTACAAGCATAAATCATGCAGCTATAAAGTGCTTGATGAATGAAGTTGAAACTTCACAGTAATAAAGACAGGGCACTGGGATCAGCCAATATAGTACAGTACTGTAGGTTCAGCGTTAATGAGATTGGCCAATAATAAAAGTCAAAAACTATGTCTGAGTGCCAAAAATATGCATAAGCAGCTCACAACTAGTATGTGGGGTGGTGAGAGGGGAGTCTCAGAAGAGGTAAAATACTTGCATACAGTACTCACTCCCACTATAAAAGTCTCTAAGTGCCGGTAACAAGCTGCAAAAAAGGGTGCAAGTGAAGCCAAAGTGAGAAAAAGGCTGCTCAACTTGATGGCAGCGGACCTCAGAAAGCTGTGTCTGGTAATGGGAGGCAGTGTTGCAGGGATAATGAAAAGTGCTCAGGCCACGTGGCCAAGATAGTCGCCACTTACTTGCGCCTAGGTGAAGGAACACTGACTTCAGGAAGCTGCTGCAGGCACTGATGGACACGCTGGGATCGGTCAGGGGAAGAAATCCTCTGTGGTGGCTCCCAGGCAGTGAAGCAGAGAGAAGGTTCGTCGGAGCTGAAGTAAAATGTGGACTCCGTCAGTAGCTCCGCACCCGGAAGTCATCTTGATGTGACTTTTAGTATTTTTCATTATTGTTACCTTCATCTGTTGCGGCAATGTTTTTGTGTCTGGTTTCTAATTACGGTTTCTGATTTTTAGCAATTATTCAGCAATGTTTTGTCATTGTATCCACAAATAATTAGTACAAATGTATGCATGGTTTCCACTCCAAACTGCTATTTGACCCCCCTCGTTGTCTTTGTTTCATTCTGAAAGTCAGTTTGTCACATAATAGTATTTGAATGTATTATGTACATATTCCTTTTATGAATAGTTTTTCATTTTTTTTATTTATTTGCTCTTTTTTAATAGTCTGACATTTGCTAAATAAGCTGTGGTTTTCCTTATATAATATATACTTAACTCATGTTGATTTGCTGCCACTGTTCTACACAACTCCTCTGTTCATTTGTAGTATTGTTCTAGGTTTGTTCTCATTGCGCTGTGGTGCCTGATCTTAGCCCTATTGTATACAAGCACACTTGCACTTTCTGTCCAAACAGGGTGTCAATTAGCTGTCAAGCTGAGTTGCATACTCATTCTAACACATTGGATGGTGATTGAAGGAGGTCCAGGTTGCCAAGCACAACATCAAATTACATTGATTGACAAGCTCACAAGCAGGGTCAAGCACTCTTAAATACTCAATTGTATGCATTATTTAGGCGCTTACATGATTCAAATAGTATTAGTAATAAAATGTGCAAAACATATTTTATTGCTTTTACAGCCTTTCAGGGTGTTTATGCAGTTTGAACACCATTTTAGACCTTGGCCCAACAAATCCTCACTTTATCACATCAGCTTGGTAGTAGAAGCACATAAAAGTGGATTCTTCCTTTAACCAGAAGCAATATCATCCACGAATGTACAGTAGTCTGTAATATGACATTCCAGAGGCTTGACAGATTCCTAGCAAGGTGATGTTATCTTCCCGGTTAAAAAATAGATTATATTATTAGGATGTGTTAGGCAGCATATTAAATTGTGTTTTGTTGGCAACTAGATGGTGCTGGATTGAATTATTCATGCTTTTCTGGCTTCATATGCAATGCTTGACCAAATTTGCACTAAATTGCACTCTGCCCCAGTTTGGCAATGTATTTTTTGAAAGTGTTACATAAAGGCACAGCTTTTCCACAAATATGTCTGTTCCACAAATTATTATTTAATTTCACAAAGGATTAAAGGGGGCTTGCACTCCCAGATCTCCCATGCTGAAAGGCAGGGACTCTGGGAGGAATTTGCCAGGAGGGTAAATGCAGTGGGCAGTACACAACAGACCATTACCAGTGTCAAAAGCGTGAGTGACATTTTCAGACAGATCAAAAGGGTCCTGGGAACAGAGGCTGTAAGGAGTGGGGGAAATCCTCAACACATTGTGTGGCGATCCAGGAAGTATAAAAGATGAGCATTGCCACTCATTGGGCCTGAAACGGTGGTAGAGGTGGACTACTAGGATGACTCTGATGCTTGGCAACCATGTAAATTCAATCCTTTTAGAATTTTATAATAATTACCTAACTACAAATGTCTTTATTTTTATTTTTTTGAGGATTGCGACAGTTTAATAATTTGAATTTATGCCAAAGTTGTATTGTGTTTTACCTTAGCTTTGTTGGGGGGGAAATCTGAGATCATTTTTGTAAGATGAACTGTTTATTGTTTTGTATTTTTGCATTCTTTGTACTTGCATCAACAATTTATACATTTCTAATTTTTTAATAGGAGAATTTTAACAGGCTGCATCCACTGTGGAGGTAGGCAAGAATTGTTTACTTGTTTTTTTTGGTATGGGTTGGGGGGAATAAATATTTCCCAATCTGTTACGTTTGTATTTTTTTGGTAGGGTCCCCCAGGTGCCCATTTCAGACCAGAAGAGGAAACACCTCAGGTTTCAGTAAGGCAGCAATCCATGTTGAATGTATGCGTTATTCTTTGGGCTGGGTTTCTATGTTTTTCTTTTCTTGATCCATAGACCAAAAACCACCAAGCTTACAAAGCTCCTTTGGAGTTTGCATGATTGGACTTGGACTTATTTTATTAGTTAAATGCTTTCTATGTTTCATGTTGAATGTTTTGGATTATGAAGAAATGTGTGTAGATTCACTAGATCTGTCCGTGTTACAATGTCAGGATGCCGTCTGCATGATGTCATGGTGACCCCCCAAGTAATGTTATTTCTTTTATTATGTATTTTTCTTTTACTCTCTTTTACCACCCAGTGGATTCAGGTGGATTGCATGAACCCACTGTGGCCAGACAGCTTCTAACCCTCACTGAGAGACTGGTTGGCCGTTGTGATAGAGTGATGGAGTCAACACCATGTTCAGATCAAGCCGGCCTGGTGAGGCGGCCCGCAGCCGTGCCTGGGCTGGTGAGATGGCCCGTGCCCAGGCTGGTGAGCCTGCGCTCATTCAAATCAGTAGGTGGACGCTGGATGCCAGATGCCAGGTGAGACCTGATTCCTGTCTTATTCTTCAACAAAGTGTAACATCACTAAATGTTTTCATGACTCCATGACACCTACAGTGTTTGAGTTCTCCTGCATGAGAACATTTGTTTGGATAAGATAGCCTAGTGTCTATTTTCTGTTTGACCAATGTCCACAGGTTAGTGTACCTCATAATAATTCTCCACTTCACCTATATAAGTTTATTTTGATGTGGCCCAAGTATGCTCGAAATGCAGTTTTGGTATCTCATCCATGAAGAATGTGAAAGTTTTGAAATGTGGATAAAAATTATTCTAATCAAGTATGAAGTCTCAACTCAATACTATACTAGTATTGTTGTAATGATCATCTTTGTTCACTAAATGAGCACAAATATAGTTTTTGGTAGGGACCAAATGTGGTACACCTCAATTTTCTAACACTTGCCTCTAACAGATAAATGTGCTTGCTAATTGGCCCACTACATTTCTGTTGTTTAAACTGACATACTAAGTGGTAGGGATGAGTGAGATTTGTAATTTCGATCTTGCAGCAATTCGGGCCTTTCTCGCTTACAGAACATGTAATCAAAAACGGCCTTGTGATTCGCCATGAGGTCGTGGGAAAAAGCAGGAGGCGGTAACGCCAAGTAATTTCGTCGGAAATCGCGGCTGGGAGTAAATCATTTGCTACCACGATGCACAGCACGGCCCAGCAGCCAATCAGGAGAGATCTGAGCACAGGCATATATATATATATACAGGGAAGAAGGGAGGGGCTAGTCTTTCCATCTTGTGTTCTGTGTATAGGATAGATGCAGGGACATGTAGATAGATAGAGATAGATAGAGAGACGTGTAATGTGACAGGGACAGTGGAGGAGCCTTCTTAATTATTTGTTAGCTGCATAGTTCTGTGTTTTATAGGGCACATATCCTGTACTACTGTTTAGTATAGGACATTGTGTATGTAGAATAGGTTAGGCAGACATCTTTACTTTTACATGAGCTACTAGCTAGTCAGTTTTATTAAATTGTCAGTAGTAAGCAAATTTAATGTAAGTTATATTGTGTGTATTACACTCTTAGGTACTGTTCACTGACTGCACATGCACTGAAGGTACAATTGTGGTTGCTGCTACTTGTAGTGCCACGCATAGCTAGTCAGTTTTGTTAAATTGTCAGCAGTCATCATATTTAGTGTAATCTATATTGTGTATTAGTGAAGACACTGTTAGTCATCTTTTTTCACACTGTACATTCACTAAAGCTAAACAAAATCAATTGCATTTCCTATTTACCAAAGAAGAACATTTGGGACAGTTACATTTCTGGCCTACTGAAAAATAAATACAGATATTTCAGTGTTTGATACCTGTTCCTATTTACCAAAGAAGACCATTTGGTACAGCTAAATTTCTGGCCTACTGTACAATAAATACAAATATTTTAGTGTTTGATACCTGTTCCTATTTACCAAAAAAGACCGTTTGGTACAGTTAAATTTCTGGCCTACTGTAAAATAAATACAGATATTTTAGTGTTTAATAACTGTTCCTATTTACGGTTTATAAGAAACCGTTTCATACAAGTGCATTTTTGCCCGAATAAGTAAAAGATGAGAGGTAGACCCAGGGGTAAGCGTGGCGTTGGGCAACCTGCCGCATCTGCAGCAGCAGCAACAAACTGTTGAAGGCAGCAGCACAAGTTGTCAAACAGGTCTGACATGTGTGCGGAGCACCAGTATGCTGGTAGATGTATTGAGAGGGTGGAATACATCATACAGCCACGTCATATGGAGAGGATTGTGAACTGGGTCTCACGGGCCTCAAGTGCAGCAGGTTCTTCTGCAGCAGGAACCAGCACAGCCATGACAGGAGCAAACAAAGGAGGGGAACAGTCAAAGATGATGTGACCATGGGGGAGGTGGAGCTGGAGCAGATGCAGGGCACCCAGCAGAAGCAGAGGCAGGCAAAGAAAAGGAGATCCCCAACCTAAAGTCCCTTCAGCCCACTCTACCCGCGTTCTGAGCAAGGCATCAGGCTATGGGAATAACCAAAAAAAGAGTCATTGAACTCGGCTTCCTTCTGTAACCTGATGGCCTGTGCCGAGCGGCAATGGGTAATGCCAAGCAGGCATTACTTCTTTTACACAGCTGTACCCAGTTTACATGCACATGTAATGGAAAACCTCTTCCTGGCATTGGTATACTCGGTTTCTAGCCAAATCCATGTCACCATGGACAGCTGGACAACCAGGCACGGAGTGGGACTACTTGCTACCTGTCCTTTATCGCTCATTGGGTGGCCTTGCAAATTTCAGTGGGCGGTAGTCTGAAAGAGGCATTGCAGCTCCTGGTACCCCCGCCGAGGGGTGTGATGGGAAAGCAGTCCTCTCCCTTATCCTCCTGCATTCCTTCTGCTGTCAACCCCTCTCTTTTCGACACTCCTCCTGAAAGGCCAGCAGCGGAGGTCACTATGGTTAAGCGGGTACGCCACTACAGCTCCCTCAAGCACATGCGTTGCCAGGCAGTGCTGAAATTGGTGTCCATGGGGGAGAAAAGTCACTTGGCTGGCTGGTAATGGGGCCAACCTTGTAGCCGCGCTGCACATGGGCTGCATAACACATGTGCCCTGCTTTGCGCACCTACTGAACCTGGTGATGCAGAAGTTTCTCCGCACGTACACAGGACTGGAGGACTTACTGAGACAGGCTCACTCCATCTGCGGCCATGTCCGCCGATCTCCTACTGCCGCCGCGGCGCCTAGCAAGATCCAGCGCCAATAGAGGCTACCACTGCAGAGACTGATTTGTGACACCATGACTAGATGGAACTCCACCCTGCACATGCTCCAGTGTACAGAGGGAGGGCATTTGCAGCATCAAAAACTGGGATGATTACTGGCTGGCCACCCTTCTGGATCACCGCTACAAAGACAAAATGTCACAGTTTCTACCCAACCCGGCGCAAGAGAAAAAAAAGGTGACCCGCCTGAGCAGTCTACTATTCGACCGGCTGTGTGAGCAGTTCCGCGCACCACATTCCACACAGAGACCTCAGGCGGACACTGCCTCCACCGTATCATAAAAGCAATGTGACTGCCTTAAAAGAGTCACAATGGCTCAGAATTGAGATGACTGAGAAACAGCTGGGAAAAATTAGGATTGACAAAGCACCAGGACCTGATAGATTACATCCACGTGTCCTCAAAGAGCTGGTATTTCAAAGCCATTATTTCTATTTTTAGAGACTCTTTAGTCACTGGCAAGGTACCGATGGATTGGCGTAAGGCCAATGTGGTTCCTATCTTCAAAAAGGGAGCAAAGTCATTACCAGGTAAATACAGACCCGTTAGTTTAACGTCCATATTTGGAAAGGTCTTAGAGAGCTTGATAAAGAACCACATTGAGGTTTCTGCTAGAAAATAATATTATAAGTGATAGTCAGCATGGCTTCAAGAAAGACAGAAGTTGTCAAACAAATTTACTCTTTTTATGAGGAAGTAAGTAAACAGGTAGACAGTGGAATAGCAGTTGATTTAGTGTACCTAAACTTTTCTAAAGCATTTGTCAGGGTCAATAGATTTAGAAAAGTCAGTCTGTAAATGGATTGAGAACTGGCTTAAAGATCGCATCCAGAGAGTTGTAATTATTGATTCATACTCTGAATGGTCTAAGGTTATTAGTGGTGTACCCCAGGGTTCAGTGTTGGGACCTTTATTGTTTAACATCTTTATAAATGATATAGAGTTTGGGATTAAATGTACTATTTCTGTGTTTGCAGATTACACCAAACTATGTATTGGAATTAAGTCCATACAGGATGTCTATAATCTACAAGCAGACCTGGATGTACTGTTTGATTGGGCAGCCAAGTGGCAAATAACATTTATTATAGATAAATGTAAAATTATGCACTTGGGAGCTAACAACATGCATGCTTCATACTGTCTAGGGGGAAAACATTTGGGGGAGTCAGAAATGAAAAAGTATCTGGGGGTTCTGGTAGATCATAGACTTAAACACAGCATGCAATGCCAAGCTGCAATATCTTAAGCTAGTAAAGTACTTTCTTGTATTAAAAAAGAAATAGACTACAGAGATGGAGACATTACCCTGCCCCTATACAAAGCATTGGTCAGACCACATCTGGAATATGCAGTCCAGTTTTGGGCACCAGTTCACAAAAAGGACATTGTTAAATTGAAGAGTTTAAGGGGGGATATGATCACCCTGTGAATATTAAAATGGTCCATATAGAGAACTCTCTTACCCATTATTCACTTTGAGATCACTACAAGAAACAAGAGGGGACTCTTTGCGTCTGGAGGAAAAGAAGTTTAAGCTCCAGATAAGGAAGGGACTCTTCACTGTAAGGTCTGTGAAAATGTGGAATCAGCTCCCTCAGGAAGTAGTTTCAGCAACTACTATTGTTGCACCTCAAAGTTGTTTATAGAGATTTATAGATATATGTGGATAGATATAGATGTAAATATATATTTATATATAACATATGTGTGGGGATGTTTGTGAACTGTTTCTCTTTGTCAGACCACCTAGGGTTTCCAAGGAGTTCCAATGACACTAGGGACATTAGACAAACAGATTCAGTTCCCATAATAATGAAGCCTGAGTCAGCAGGAGTTGGATGAATAGCTGGACAGATGGGTGGGGGTGATGGCCCATCCAGACCTTTTGGTGACACCTAAAATTAGATGACCCTGCCTGGCTTTACCTCCACCTTCCCATATCAATTTAGCTAGGAGGCCTAGTAAATTCATGAAGTTACGGTAACCAGGGGGGGGGGGGGGTGCATCAACCATATGTCATCTTACAGATCACATCCAGTAACCAATCCAAGAGCATCAAGGATACCTAATGGGAATTAACTATATAATCCCAGGAGGCTCTGCGCTTTTATTCAGTCTTGATCATGGCGATCAAGACTGGGGGGGGGGGGGGGGGTGCATCAACCATATGTCATCTTACAGATCACATCCAGTAACCAATACAAGAGCATCAAGGATACCTAATGGGAATTAACTATATAACAATGGGAAATTAGAGAATTTAGGTCTCTTCTTGTCTTGCTTGCTCTTGCTCTGGCTTGCGCTCTTTGTCTCCTGGGGGTCTCCTTAGGTAAGCTGGTATGGAGTCCTCTTCTGAAGGAAGTAGGCTCCTGAGGTACCCATTAACCTCTTAGGAGGTAGCTATAAGATATTCCTGATTGTAGCCTTATGGGTGTCTATAGTAATATTGCATTACTTTGCCATTTTTTAATTACTGTATTGTGTACTAAGCATTTTTAGATTATTACAGGGGTTACCTACTAATAACCTTACCCTGTACTGTATATATTATTGATTAAAATTCCTTTACTCGGATACCAAACAATATTGCTGTGTCTTTTATGTTTCACCTTGTTATCTTGTTATCATTTGTGCATGAACCTTCTTTTATCGAACATCTATATGCATTGATAGGAGATATAACATCCATATTTATGCAGATAATATTCCAAATCAACAACTATAGATTGCTTTAAGAAAAAGCTGGATGTTTTTCCTAGAAGCACAGAATATAATTGGGATTAAATAAAATAAATTAAGACTTTAAAGTAAAAATAACAGTGACTGTTGATCCAAGGAAAATCCGATTGCCTCATAGAATCAGGAAGGAATTTTTTTCCCATTGAAGCAAATTGTACCAGGTTTTTTTTTGCCTTCCTCTGGACCAACTATGTCTTATAGGGTTTTATATCTGGGATATGTTTATTTCCCTAGTGTTTGAACTTGATGGACTTATGTCTTTTTTCAACCTAACCTACTATGTTACTATGTATCCTCCTGTAGCGGCAGCAGCATCAGTGGTGGCAGTAGGCCACACACATCCAAAACTCTAGGCCAAGGCAGGGGGGATTTTTTGGATGCCTGTCGAAACTTGATGCGGCACCAAGTGAAGTGCGGGGCACAACCATCGAGACAGCATGAAGCGCATGGTGCACAATTACGTTGACTCTTTTGTGGCTGGTGGTGGTGGTGTTGACGACAGCAGTTATGAGGAGGATGCCTGTCCTGACAGTAGTGACGCCATTAATTTTAGGTCAACAGGCTTGAAATTTGTCCCCAGTTGGCACAGTATGCCATCAAGCTTCTTTCTTGCTCAGCATCCAGTGTTCTGTCCAAAATGAACCTTTAGTGCCGCTGGCGGAGACCACCGATCAGGACTGTCGATGAAAAATATCAATTGCCCCACCTTTTTGAAAATGAATGAAAGGTGGGTTACTAACAACTATCATATCCCCACTGCAGATGTCACTGATTGAATGACACAAGGACTCACTGGCCAACCAAAATGCCTCTGTGAACCCACATTACTCCTGTGCTGAGTCTGCGGCTGGCTATCACCAGCACCCCGTCAGCTGAGCCTGCCTTGGTTAAATTTTTCTGCTAGTTATCGCAATGTCCAGGGGTGGCATTCATCGCCATGTTATGCTTGCCATTGTGCCAGCTAACAATTTACTCCACACGTCTGCTGCCTCCGGGAGGTCAACAAACTGCAGATGAAAACCCCCAGTACTGCCACACTGATAGGTACCAGTGCCTTTGCCTAATTTTTCAGCTAAGTATTGTAAGATTGAGGGTTGGCATTCATGTCATCCACTTCTTGATGCAAACTAGCAATATAGTCTACCTTCCTACCGCTTCTGGCACCACAGACCACAGCAACAGTGCTGGCGCAAAACATCTTGGTCTTACTCTCCTACGCCTAATCACAAATTTCAGATATTTGTATTACACACCTCTGGGTAGCATTGACGATGGACTACACCCAGTTCCAGATGCCAGTTACCAATGTGGTCCCCACTCCTTCTCAGGGACCACCGCCTCCTCCTCCTGCTGCTGTTGCTGCCGCCTGTCAGTACTCCATTCACTAAAATTGTATTACACACCTCAGGGTGGCATTGATGATGCACTACACCCAGCTCTAGATGTGATGATGCACTACACCCAGCTCTAGATGCCAGTTACCAATGCGGTCCTCACTCCTTCTCAGGGCCCACCGCCTCCTTCTCCTGCTGTTGCTGCCCCGTCAGTACTCCATTTACTAAAATTGTATCACACACTTCTGGGTGGCATTGAAGATGCACTACAACTAGCTCTAGATGCCAGTTACCAATGCGGTCCCCACTCCTTCTCAGGCTCCATTTACCAATGCGGTCTCCCTAGCGATGGCTGACCAGTGGCCACACACTGCTACTGCTCTCGCTGACCCACGCTCCGTCTCTGGTCCTCCATCCTTTTGCCTAATGTCACTGCGCTACTTCTCCACAACTTTATGGGTGGCATTCCTAACACGTCATCCAGGTCATGATGCCAGCTAGAAATGCAGTCTCCTGCGGTTTTGACGGCAGAGACTGCTGCTAGTGGGTTGAGTTCACATGTACTGTAGTTTATGCCTACTGTACGCTGTCCATCACGCAAAAATCCTATTTGCCTGCTGTCACTTTACCTGCCATTTTCTGGAAAACCACAAGGTCTTTTTAAACTTTTGTATTTCCTTGTTGCCACTGTTCTCCTACACATACCTAGCAAATTCGGTGGTTCTAATTTTCCTATTAATGTTTAAAGTCGGCTCATTGACTTTAATGGGATTCGCAAAATCGGTTCGCCGAATTTTCATGGACCCATCGGAGGTTCAAGCAAATTTTTGCGAGACTGTCAGAGGCCTTCTCGCTCATCCATACTAAGAGGTTCAGCTGTGTATTGTATGCAAAATGTATTGTTGAATGATGTTAGAATCACATTTATTTTGAAGAGGACATATCTAACAAACACAACTACGTTACTTTTAAGGTCACATGATATGTTAGAGGAGATTACCATAGAGGAATGTTGGCAACTCCCAAGCCTAAAAACAGGTAATGTAGGATAAGAATTTTGCTGTGCAAACAACCATTGTGTAAAACCAATTTTTTTTTTGTAAAGGAGAACTAAGGATGTGAAGGAAAGCCTGCAAGGACAATTTTAAATGTGTTTGTTTGAAACAAATAAAAAAAAAAAAAACAGAACAAAATATTGCTAAGGGTTTTTTTTCTCCCCCCCCCAACTGAATTTTTTAAAACAAAATAAATAAATAAATATTAATATTTAAAATAAAAAATTCTAACACTTTTTAAAAACATATTTAATTTTTTTTTTTTGTTTTTTAAACCGGTACCGTCTGGGCATACCCTGAGGAGGGGCCATCCCCAGCTGATGCTCTATGGCAGACATCCTCCTGTGGATTTAGTACAGGCTATCCCGTAGAGTTGCTGCTTGGTGAGGAAAAAACAAAGAATATATACCCATTAAGAGCTGGGGAAAAACATTTAGGAAAAGTACTGTCCTTGGAAAAACAAACAAATTAAACCTTACCAGCAGGATGTCTGCCATGTTGCTGGGGTGGGGATGGGACCACCTCAGGGCTGGCTGCCTTCATCGAGCTTGAACTGGCTGTGTATGTGGAAGGAGACAAAAAAAAAGTAAGTACTGAGTGAATGCAATAGTACAATATGTAGCTAGTTCCTTAATTGCACAGTGCTAAAGAATGAAAGTTATCTAGTTTCATCAAGTTATGACTGTTTGCTGTTTACACCAAGCAAAACAAGAAAGAAAGCTTCTTCCTGGGGCCAAGGTAATTATGGCAATGGAACTAAAGGGATGCAATTTGGTGTCAATGAAGGTTGTGGCTTTTCACAAGGTAAAAACTTGGCTAATTGACATTTAACCTTTGGTTTTTGTTAAAAGCTGCCTATACATGAAGCTAGTGATACACTGATAATGATACTTATTGGAGCTAGGCCTAAAAAACTATATCCTAGTTTAGATTATTTGTCCTAAAGGAATGTTCACAAAAATAGAAAAACTATAAATACTTACATTCAGACAAGGAACTTGTGTCCTCTGGAGAAGGTGATAGTAAGGCTGCTCCAATAGCTGTAGATTAAAAATATACACCAAAAGTAAAAATGGGTGGGCCGGACTAAAGTAGATTTGTAAGGTTAGTCAAGGATACCAGATTGATGCTAAACTTCTAACAGATACTTTTTGGCTATGAAAAAAACTTTGGATAAAACACCGCCCCTTAACAAGAGTAGAACACAAAATGCAATACTTACCAGAGAGAATGTGGTACCCCACTTTGCAGGGGAAATCCAGTCTCCTTCATGTCAGGTCGCTCCAAGTGTGCTGTACCTTTACCACACTTGGGCAAGTCCCTGCTGGGGTCCACAGCCTGTCTGCCAGCCTCTTCACAATCCGCTGCTTGGCATTGATCAGCTTCTATATAAAAAAAACTACAAAACTGTGAAAATGTATCCACCCAGTGGGCATGTGTAATGACATCATTGGCACAGTGTGATAGCTGTGTGTGAATGCTGCTTATCATATTCTACAGCCTTAAAACTCCGTGTACAAGCACAGAGGACCCTCATAGCTAATAGTCAAAATATATCTCCAAAATCTTAGCCCACTGGATTTCAAGCATTTTAAAATAAGGGGATCACAATTTAAAACATTTGTGAAAATACAACAATGCATTTTCAAAAGCAAGTGTGCCTAGGAGTCCTTAATTGACCCCCAGGTCCCCTTACTAAGCAGGTGTCCCCTAATTAAACCTAAATGTTCTAGTTTCTGCACCTCACCATTCCTGATAAATTTGGTTTCCAAGAAATGTAGGTATAATTTTAGGGGTACCACCCCAATTCCCCATGTCATGTAAGTGGCCCAGGGGGCCCTAAATTTGCATTTTCAGGGCTCCTAGATGCACTTGCTTTTAAAACAGCAACAAAGAAATTTGGTTTATTAGTAGTTAGTAGGGTCCCTGATTTACCCTGAAAATTTTAAGTTGTTACAAAAAAGGGTTTAGGACAGGGGTCAGCAAACTTTTTGGACTACTAGGTCATTTCAGGAGGTCAAGAAGGCAAACTAGGCCAGAAGAAACAAGGTGTCCAAGGAAAGGTTTTTTATTTAAAATACAGTACAATCAATGGGAAACGTGATGTTGCATGTTCTTAGAGTCATATATATATATATATATATATATATATATATATATATATATATATATATATATATATATTAAATTCATAAATAACTGGTATTAGAACAGTTTCAAAGCATTTTTTTCTTGGAATGGGACTTTATAGGTGCTTTGTGCAATAATATACCTAACGACAAAAAATACTAATTTTGTTTAAAAAGAAAATGTTTCTTATAAAAAATTCACTGTGATCATGATCAAATTAATCAAATTTATATGATAATATAATTATTTATTTAAATGTATGTTTATCATGATTCATTATCCCAAGATCAATGGCTCAGGGGTTAGCGCTGGGTCCCAGGTTTGAATCTCGGCCAGGACATCATCTGCATGGAGTTTGCAGGTTCTCCCTGTATCTGCGTGGGTTTTCCCTGGGTACTTCAGTTTCCTCCCACATTCCAAAAACATGCAGTTTAGTTGATTGGCTTCTCCCCAAAAATTGACCTTAGGCTCCATTAATGACATATGACTATGGTAGGGACATTAGATTGTGTAGTAATAATAATTTATCAGATGAATAATATATGATTAGGTACTAATCATATTGTAATCATCTGATAAATGATGCATCATTAGTTGATATACATTACTTTTAAACTTACTTTATTTCTTTTTTCCTGGCTCTCTGTTACTGCTTTTGCATCTAGTCCCGTGTCCAAGTGTAAGCACCCGGGAACACGGGACTCCTATAAGTAAGGGTATACCAATTGGCGTGTACAATGACCTCATCCTTAGGAAAGTTTCACTTTCACTGTTTGTTTATGAATGCTGCATGTCATGTACACTGCAGCCTTACATCTTTCCCACTGCAGACTTACTTCTCTCCCAGTACAAACCACCATATCACCTGAACAGTATGTCATACAGACCTGAAATTTTCAGGGTACACAGGGGGCTAGCAGTACCCCAAATTTCATCTCCCCACCTTTAATAACTTTCAAAATATAGGGGTCATAATTATAAAAGCTAGTGAAAATTGAACATCAGGGTTGCATTTTAGAAAGTAAGTGTGCCTATTAAACATACAAATTATGGACCCCAGGGGCCACTTACATAGCAAGGAGGTGCAACCCCTAATGTTATACCTACCTGTCACAAAACTAGAAATGTCATACTACACTACCGTTTCCCATTCTCTACTTTCAAACTTAATTTCTCTGGAACAGGGCGATACAGGTGAACAAAATTTTAGGTGCAAGTGGGGGACACCTGTGGCTAACACCCCCTAAAATTTCATCATTAGGCCATCGTCAGAACATAAAAAACTCTGTACATAAAAAAAAAAACTACCTTGTTACACATTGGTTGGGGCTTTCAGGACCTGAACCCTGATTTCTCTGGAATGGAAAATTAGAGGGGTAAGTGGGGGACACCTGTGGCCAACACCACAAAATTTCATCAGTAGGCCATCGTCAGAACATAAAAAACTCTGCTGATGAAAAAAAAACTACCCTGTTACACATTGGTGGAGGCTTCTAGCAGCTGAACCCCAATTTCTCAAAATTATTGGTGCAAGTGAAGGACACCTGTGACTAACACACCTTAATATGTCATCATTAGGCCATCGTCAGAACTAAAAAAGCTCCGCCCATAAAAAACTACCGTTACACATTGGTGGAGGCTTTTAGCAGCCTGGAAATTAATGAAATTTTAGGGGGTGTTAGCCACAGGTGTCCCCTACTTGCACTTCTAATTTTGTTCACCTGCATCCCCCTGTTCCATAGAAATTGGGGTTTAAAGTAGGGAAGGGGATAGGGTAGTGTATTTTGACATTTCTAGTTTTGTGACAGGTAGGTATAATAAAAGGGGTTGCACCTCCTTGCTATGTAAGTTGCCCTGGGGGTCCATAATTTGCATGTTATATTTCAGTCTTCTAAACACACTTACTTTTTGTGTCAGTCATTTTTATTGGGTTTTTAAACATATACATCACAGTGTTCTCCCCAGACCCTTTTAGCTGGGCGCACCACCCGGCACTTTTCAGCAACCAGCCGGCTGTTTTTGGGTGGTTACTGATGAGCTGGGTCACAATTCAGGGGCTTCCACCCACCTACAATTTCTTCCCACCCAGCTTACAAAAATTTCTAGGTTGAGCACTGCATCACAAATAACAAAACAGGAAACATTCACAGAAAACATACATCCGTTATTAGGAAGGAACAATCCAAAGGAGTGCAACAAATAACCTACCGGTAAGGTAAACAACAAAACTTGTACATATGTGTAGCCACGAGGGAACCTGCCCTCTAAACCTTATAGGCTGCCTGTACATCTTAAAATAATACCAATAAACCAACTTTTACGGCATGTTCTTGTTGTACCGATACCCTGAGAGAACTTTATACCCTTTGGAGATAAACAACCTAATCCAGGGGGAAGGGGTACAGATAAAAACTAGACTAACAGTGGCCCAGGACATAGAGGGGGAAAGAAGAAAGTGGGGGGGATTAGGGCGGGGGAAGGGGGGAAAATTACTCATCTCTACAAGCCTTTAACTCAGCCAGTAGAAACCTTAGCTCAAATCCACGAATAGATCCATTACAGGTACGTAAAGTTAATTTAAACTGTTCATAGCGGTCGTCATCCTCCGCAACCAACAGCTCCAGATGTCGGGTTTTCTCCAGTTCAGAGACCCAATCTTTTATGGAGGGAGCAGACATCTGTTTACAGAGTCTTTGAATGAGAGCCCTAGCAGCTGTGAGGAACTGACGTAGCACCCCCTTTTTAGTTGACTTGAATTGAACAGGAGACCATG
Organism: Pyxicephalus adspersus; assembly: GCF_032062135.1. Classification (NCBI taxonomy): domain Eukaryota; kingdom Metazoa; phylum Chordata; class Amphibia; order Anura; family Pyxicephalidae; genus Pyxicephalus; species Pyxicephalus adspersus. The sequence continues at coordinate 31,169,887 of NC_092866.1, forward strand.
GATAGTAGGGTTATCTTAGGGGTGTTAGGGACATCAGACCCTGTACAGTCGATAAACACTTGGATTACTTTTTCCCAAAAATGAAAGATCTCTGGGCACTCCCACCATATATGAATCATAGATCCCCTTTGGGAAAGACAACGCCAACATCTATCGGACATAGAGGGAGAGATATGATGTAGGTCCACCATCTAGACACAATCTTAAAATTGGTCCCTTGTGCTTTGCATGCTTGGGCCAATTTATGGGTTAGGGTAAAGGATTTCTCCCAATCGTCCTACATATGAAGCCGATATTCGTGGGTGTAGCCATCTCGCTAGCAGTTTGCCACATTTATCACCATATTGGTAGATTAAGGCGGGTTCCGGCAGCAATTAACTCCAAAAATTTATCAGGGGACATAGATTGTTTATGTAACTGTTCTAGATACCTAATCTTGTCATGTACCTTTACAATCTCCTGCGCTCTGATCTTTTTAAGTCTGGACCCTTAATATAATAAGGGTTGTATTAAAATACCCCGATTAACTGCCTTCATAGCCTCCCATTGTATGGGTAACGAGGTAGAGTCGAAGGAGTGGTCCTTAAGGAAATTAGTAATTGTGTCTATATTTGCCTTTGCACAAATCTCATCAAATCTCATCTCAAGTCCAAGACCTAGGGCCAGCTTTCGGCATATGAACAGTTACCGTCCCCGAGGAGTGGTCAGACCAGGGGCAGGAATCTATGGAGGCAGTAAGGTGCCAGTCCAGTACGGGGTGACTCACCAGTATATAGTCGATGCGGGAGTATACATTGTGTGGGTTGGAATAAAAAGTGTAGCCCTTAGTTGTCGGATGTAAAGTGCGCCAGACATCAATTTACCCAGCAGAAGGAGTTTAACTTCGAGTAAGAAATAGGTGTTTTACCAGACGAAGTGTCTATGTGGGGATCAACGGCAAAATTAAGATCTCCCCCAACTACTACTGTGCCCTCTGCTAATCTATTCAGAATACCTACATATTGCCCCTGATTCATCAATGAAATCCGCGCTCGCTGGAAGCGCGAACGTACGCGCGGCCATCGATCGCGGATTACCGCGTTCCGGACTCGAGTATGCGCGTACACTCGCCTCACTACCAGCCGGATTCCAGCCTTCACAATAGGGAGCGCGAATCTGCCAATTAAGGGCGCGAGCTTTTTCAGTTGCTGAATAGCGCGACCGCATACGATTCCGGATCGCTAATACGAATGCGCGAGCGATAATCCGATTCTGCTTGATGAATCAGGGGCATTGTGTCATAGCTACCTAGGGTTAGAGGTTAGGATCATAAAAGGAAGCTATTGTAAACTTCTTATACCAAATGGAGACCTTAATAAACAGATATCTTCCTTGAGGGTCAATTAAAGTATCTTGAATTTGAATTGGAAGAGTTTTGTGGAGCTTTATTGACATATCCTTCGTTTTGGATTCTGGGTTGGAGCTGTGGAACCAAGAGGTGAAGTACTGATTGCCGAAGGAGGGAATCTCATTGGTTTGGAAGTGGGTTTCTTGGAGGATCAGGATTTGTACTTACGCTTTATGTTGAGCGTAGAGGAGCTGTGAACGCTTATTGGGCTATTAATACCTTTAACATTAAGAGTGCCAATTTTGAAGGGTTGGGCCTGCAATGCTTGTGACGCCATTATTGTTTCAGGCTCTCAGGTTAGGGTAGAATGTGTGTAGGGGGCTGGTGCGGGAGAGGGAACAACAACGAACCCGCACTAGTAGGGGGTTAAGGGAAGTAGGGGGATAGGGTGGAGGGTAGGTAAAGATAAGGGATCACCAGACGGGCGAAAGGGACCAAACCTGCCCGGGGAAACACACAGATAAACTGCCAGGGGGGTCTGCTAGTGGAGTGGGAAACACGATAAGCAGATACAGTGAACATCATCATAACAGCACTGCAATGGCCTGGGGGTTTAGAAAGTTAAAACATGTAGCCAAACAGTTTTATATTAGTAAACATCCCTGTGTCTATGGGGTTCACGTCCAAACAGAATAGAAAAAAAAGATGGACCATAAAAAAGGGCCTGTCCCATATCAAAATGGGGTATCTCACCTCGGAAACTCCAGGCCGGGCATATCCCTGAAAAAACGGCAACGCATGTCACCAGTAAATTGTTAGCCATGGAAATAAGGGGGAAAACACCAACAGAGCAAACAGGTAATGCATGTATCAAAATGGAAATTTGTCAAAACCATTGTACAAGGGGGTTGTTGGGGGTGGCATTTCTCTCCAGTGATGCAATTACATTGTTCACCAACGGAGCCAGTATGATAAAAAAAAGTAACACAACATTATTGAGGTATAGCTACCAAACCATGTGCATCCCATAAGTGCAGTTCAGGTCGACTGTGAACTTAAACATCTTGTCTGCGGCCAGGGTACGTAGTATGGCCTCCAAAAGAGTATCCATCGTAAGAAAGTCCACAGCAAATATAATCTAATAATGGAAGGATAAACAATGATGTCCTGAAGACTGCCTCCATGAGACGCTACATTCAAGTATGGGGAGGAACCAAATTGGGGTTACACCAATAGTATTATAAACAACTTACGAATATGAGTCCCATATGTTGATTGTAGAAACTCAAACATCAAGAGTACAGGAACCTTCTTGTGTAATGTAATAAAAGAACAACAGAAAATTAAAAACCAAATGTAAAAAGTAAGGAGGGGAGGGAGAAAAAAAATTATAGTAAAAACAGCTGCAGTCCAGACACAGATGGTAGACCAGAAGCTATATCCACTCTACATGGGGAAGACTACAGATTCTGTGACGAAGTACAAGCCGGTGTTGAAGTGTGTCAGGAGGGTTGAGATTGAAGGTCGATTGTGGATAAAGATAGAGCCGGAGAGGAACTTTGCTGTACGTGAGTGGTCTCAATGGCAGGGGGGGGGGGGGGGGTTACAAAACAGGCAGGAGCTGTAAGGTCTGAAGAAGTTGAAGAAGATCTGCCAGAGAACGGAAAATAAGAATTTTGCCACCTCTTCTGATGAACAGTTGGAACGGGTAACTCCACTGATACAGTATATTCCTTTCCTTTAGTATGCCGAGTAGCAGTTTAAGAGCCCTGCAAAGGTCCAGAGTGAATTTAGATAAGTCTGGCAGAAGCTGAAGGTGTGCGCTAGGATATACAATGGATTCAGTTTCTCTAGCTTTCCTCATGATATCTTCCTGGTTCTGTAAAAGTGAACTCTGCAGATGACATCTCTTGGTCGTTGATGGTCCTTATTGCGTGGGCCGAGGGTTCTATGCACCCAATCTATTTCAAGATCCATATTTAGAGGCAACTATGGAACAAACAGTCTTGGCAAGCTCAGAACTTGGTACAGATTCCGGAAGACCCCTGATGCGGATGTTGTTGCGCCGGTTACAATTCTCGGTGGCGTCATGAAGCAGAAAGAGCAAGTTAAGTTGAGCCTTGTGGTGTTCCAGGATCGCACTATGGGATGATACTTGAGTGGATAAGTCAGCACATGTAGCTTGCAAAAAAAGTGTAGTAATGGTAACTTGCTGTAGCGAGCGCTGCATAACTTGAAATTCAGATTTGCAGCTTGCCTCTAATTTACCAATACTAGATTCCAGATCCTGCCTGGTAGGTAATGCTCTGAGGTGAGCTTTCCAATCCAAGGTGTCCTCGCTGTCAGGTGGGGAGGCCCTGGAAGGAGGGAGAATTAGCCTTGCTGCCAGGAATATAAGGGCTTCTAAAACAGTAGCTTCTAAACAGTGGTTTCAGGGGCTGGGGAGGTAAGTACTGCCCTTGGACTCCTGTCCCCTCGGTCTGTAGCCCGTGGATCTGCTGCCTGCGATCCTGAACAGAAAGTCGCGGTTGCGATTTCTACTACAGGACGTGGCTTTGCGGCCTGGTCCTTCTTAGTGAGGGAGCTGGGGAAAAAAAAGCTAGTTCTGGTGCTGCACTCCTGCTCCCTACAGGTTTCCTCTTTTGGGCCCACTCGTTTGAGGACCCATCCGTAAATGAAAATTAGGCACTAAACGTGCTTACCCGAAGTGTGTGTCCCTGGGCGGCTCGGAGGAAAACTGTGCTAGAAATTAGTTAGGCAGAACAAACATTTAAAGGCACTAAGAAACAAACTAGCAAACCAACAATATAGCTACAAACACAAAAACATGACATGACTTGACATTGAAACATTCAAAGTGTAAAAAAACAAAATCAGCTATTGTAATAAATGGTAAGCAAAGTAAATGTAACAACATAGATTAGGATAACACACCAAACAAGACCCCCCCCCCCTCCTCCTCCAGGACCCAAAAAACAGACAAAAGAAAAAGCAACAGACAACACCCTTATATGCACATAGCTATGCACACAGCTGCTACGAACTCGCCTGTAATTGAGACGTGCAGTTCATAAAGTTTGTTATTCCATAATCAATTGTTACTATGATGCTTTATATTTGACTGTACACCAGTGAACAGCTATCTTGAAAAAAATTACAACAAAACCAAAAGAAAAATAATAGAAAAAAAATCTATTTATATCTATCTATTTATAGAGAAGAACGTGTGTGTGTATGTCTTTTGTGTGATGATCTAGTCCGCTGGCAAGTGAGGTCTCACCTGCCAGAGTTTCCAGAGATTCCCAGAGATTTATCACTAGGCGGATCCTCTGGTCAGGCATCAGCGTTTAGGTATGTGCCTATGTAAACAGCTGAAATCAGGTAACTCTTTCCGAACCTGAAAATATTAGGTCATTTAAAATTATGCTCATTTCTAAAGCTCATATATATATTCTTGAAACATTTGAACAAATCATACATTTTTTTAAGGCTAAGTGGAAGATGCGTGCCATTTGAAAGAATGATTTGTTAGGGAAAGGTTGACTTTTAATGTAAGCTCGCTTGTGTCAAGCTGCTGAGGATGCATGCCTCGAAGCGCCCAATCATTTCAGCTGATAAATGTCAGGAGAATACACCAGCGTATTCTCGGCTGCTGAAAATCCATTGATAAATAGGTTTGAGGGGTCCGATGCCGGATAAACCGAATACGCGCGCGCGAGCGAACTTCTGATTTTGCTTGATGAATCCGGCCCGATGTCTCTGCTCACCGCCCCATTCCAACCATATCCACCCCTTCCACCAGTAAATCATCACTGGCCTCCCTCACAGTGGCCCTGTCACTGTGGATGAAGTCTCCTCACTTCTCTCATCATCTCCATCTACTACCTGCCCGCTTAACCCAATTCCCTCTGATCTACTCCGTGCCCATTCCTGGACCCTAACCGAACTATTCAACCTCTCCCCCACTACTGGTATCTACCTCTCTGCTTTCAAATAAGCCATAATTCTCCCTATCCTGAAGAAGCCCTCAGTAGACCCCTCCCTACCTTCCAGCTACTGTCCTATCCCCCTTCTCCCATATGTTTCCTAACTTCTTGAGCGCTTGTCTACAAAAGACTCCCTGATTACCTAAGCACCAACTCTCTCCTTGACCCTCTCCAGTCTGGTTTTCGAGCTTCTCATTCCACCGAAACAGCACTTACTAGTGGCCAATGACCTCATTAGAGCTAAGTCTCAAGGCAACTTTTCCGTCCTCCTTCTCCTTGATCTTTCCTCTGCTTTTGACACTGTTGTTCACCCCCTTCTATTACAAATCATGCCCTCCATTGGTATCAGTGGCACTGCTCTCTCTTGGTTTGCTTCCTATCTGTCTGACCACTTCTTTCAAGTCTTTTCAATGGTAATTCCTCTTCTCCCCCTCTCCCACCTGTTGGTGCCCCCCCAGGGTCAGTCCTTGGACCGGTTCTCTTTTCTCTGTACACCTCCTCTCTCAGTAGTCTCATTTCCCTCTTTGGTTTACAGTACCATCTGTATGCTGATTACACTCAAATTTATCTGTCTACCCCTGTCTTGTCTCCTTCATTCCTGGATAAGGTCTCATGCTGCATGTCAGCCATCTCAATATGGATGTCTGACCGATTCCTGAAATTCAACCTGGATAAAACAGAACTCATCATCTCCCCCCCCCCCCCCCCTCAAATTCCAAATCTCTCTCTGACATATTCCTAACTGGTAACAACACTGTTATTTGTCCCTCCCCTCAGGCATGTTGTCTTACCCCCCATATTCAGAATTTTATTCATTTTCAGGTCCTGTCACTTTCACCTACACAACATCTCCAAAATCCACCCTTACCTGTTTCCAGAGACCACCAAACTCCTTGTACACGCTCTTGTCATTTCTCGTCTGGATTACTGTAACATCTTCCTCCCTGGTATTCCACTAACCCGACTCTCTCTTCTACAATCTTCCCTTCACTGGCTTCCATTTTACCTTAGAATCAAATTAAAGCTCCTGTGCTTAGCCTTCAAATCCCTCCAGAGTTCTTGTCCCACTCCCCTAGCTACTCTCTCCACTCCTCCAATGACTTACAACTGACTTCCTCACTCATAACCTCATCAAGACTCTTCTAGAACTTCTTCTCATTTAAAAGAACACTCAAAACCCATTTTTTTTCAAACTTGCCTACCCATCTTCTTCTGTCTTTTGAAACAGTCACTACTTCCCACCACTACATATCCCCCCTCCTATTGTGTGTTAATTCCCCCAGGATGTTTGTTTAATTATGTATGAATCAAAGTATAAATACATAAGTATGGATTTCTAAAACCACAGCCCCAAACCATGTCTCTTTCTTTTCATTACTATCTGTTCCACCCTATAATATCTTAACCTCATCACTTGCTCCATCAACAATTTCTTCTTTCACAATCACTTTTAGATCACCTCTCACATACAGACACTACCACCTTTTCATTTGACTCTGTCTTTACAAAAGAAAGTATAACCAGGAATATTGACAGCCCAGTCATGTGAATACCACAGCCAGGATTCAGCAATACCATCAGGCGCCCCCTTCTAGAGGAACATACATACTATTCAAGCATCTAAATGGATGTTGCCTTATCAATTACTTGCGGTATTGATTCCTGTTTGAATCCCTTGAACGTGCTTCTAACTTTGCACTTTGATGTCCACAAGTCCCCTGAGTAAGCCAATATAGGCGAAACACTTCGGGATATGATTTCTATATCTTGTTTCTGCTGACAAGGGAATTATTGTTTAGTTTTCTACATTTTTCACTCTACTTTTTTTAGTGGGAGCAATGTATGATGTACTATGTAAATGTGTGTGTAACATTATACATGTTCAATTCGTATTTGTTCTTTAATATATTGCTGCATCTCAAATAACCTGTCTTTTCCATTAATTCTTTTTGGTGAGAATATTCATATCTCCTAAACCGTGTGTTATAATTTCAGGGTGTACAGGGAACACTCATAGCTAATAGAGACCACAATTTCAGCAATCCCCAGCTTTTAAAATTTTCAAGATATAGAGATCAGAATTGTAAAAACTTGTGAAAATACAACATTGGGATTGCTGTTTCAAAAGCAAGTGCGCCTAGGAGTCCTTAACTGAAATACAAATTGGGGACCCCTGGAACCACTTACATAGCAAGGAGCAATGGGATCGGGCCCCTAAAATAATACCTACCTGTCACAAAACATACTATGTTACCCTGTCTGCTTCTCTTCTTTGACTCCCAATTTCCCTAGAATGGTAGGGTGTACAAAGCCGAAAATGTAGGTGCAGTGGGGGGCACCTGTGGTCACCCCCCTCACTAATGAATTTGGCAAACGGACTGCCCTGTTACACATTACTGACCACTTACAACACTTGAACCCCAATTTCTCTGGAATGGGGAGGTGTTAGAAACTGAAAATGTGTGGGGAACAACTGTGGATAACACCCCCTAACATTTTATCACTATGGGATCATTAGAACATAAAAAAAATTGCCCATCAAAACAAAATTGGGATTGAGGTACTGGTAGGTTACAGTCATGTGTAACAGAGCAGCGTATTTTGATGGGCAAAGTTTATGTTGTAATGATGCTATGGTGATGAATGTTTAGGGGGTGTTAGCCAAAGTGTACCCCACTTGCACTTATAACTTTGTTAACCTACACCTCTCTGTTTTAAAGAAATTGGGGTTCAAGGTAGAAAAGCGGACAGTTTGATGGACAGAGGTTTTTTATGTTCTAATGATGCAATGCTATCGCTATTTTTTTTTTTGGAGGTGTACAACTCTTCCTCATTTACACCTACATTTTCAGTTTTCTGCACCTCCCGATTCAAGATAAATTGACAGAATCAGGAAGTGTAGCATAGTATTACAATTATAAAAACAACAACATAAAATTTAGGGGCCCCACCCCAATGCTCCTTGCTATGTAAGTGGCCCCTGGGGGTCCCTAATTAGCATTTTCAATTGTGAGCTTGTAGGTGCACTTTCCTATGAAACAGCAACCCAAATGTTCAATTTCCACAAGTTTTTAAACTTGTGATCCCCATATTTTGAATTTTTTTAAAATAAATTTTGGTTATTAGTAGCTATGAGGGTCCCCTGTGTATCCTAAAAATTTCAAATCATTACAACCAACAATTTAGGAGATCTGAAAGATTGAACACGGTGAGTTATAAGGCAGCAGAATATGACATGCAGACTTTAAACACACAGCTATCACACTGGGGGTGGATACATTTCACAGGCAGATTTTTTTCCCCATAAAATATGGGGCAGTGATGGGGGAGGAGGGATCTGGGTGTACTGCCCCTATCTGCCATCACATGCATGATGCTCTTAAAGCACCACATTTTACCATTAAATAAAGGGTGACAGTCTTCTTTTTTATATTAGAAAATGTTTTTTTTTTTAACTTTTTTTATTTTTTTGGGGAGGACCCCTTCTCTTCCGTCTTAACTGCCATGGTGGTAAAGACTGAAGGGTAAATCTGCAGCCTCCTGGGGTATTTGCGTCATGCCCAACATCGGGAATGTATCATCAGGGGCTTTCCTATAATGTAAAAAAAAGTGCTCAGTCTCAAATATGCCCAATGAGATCAGCACTTGATGTACCAGTGAGCATCGGAAAGAAGAGGGAAGCTGAGCAAGCGTGGGACTCACTGGGCTCAGTTCTTGGACAGACTAAGTCACCACTGGTTACATATCCCAGGTGCCTAGCAGTTGCAGTAGTCACTTGGCAGGAGGGGTAAATGTTTTTTTTACTGCTAATGTGAACTCGGCCTAACTTGTTACACCACATTGATCACACTATGCATACACAGGATTACACTATTAAAACATTGAACACTAGGCAGTTGGATTAAAACACACAGCACTGAACCGTTTGAGACCAAAACATGGAAAAATTGGACATTTTAGCAAGCCAGACATTGGAAAGTTCGAACAAGTATAGTGGGTAGGTAGAACACTGACACAATAGGGGTTACTGGATACCTGTGGCATAAATAACTGCGAGCACTAAATTTGCTGTGTCTTGCCATGCCCACTGTTTTTTTTTTTTACCTCCCGGCTACAGCTTCCCCCCACATGGCTAAAAAAAATTTCTGGGGAGAACATTGAATAGTACTGCAAAGAAAATGTTAATTTCTTTGCAGTAATTTCTTTGCAGAAAATGTTAAGTAAGGAAGAGCCAATGAAGGCTGTGTAATAGGAACCAAAAAACTGCATTGTGGTGTGTAACTAACACAAATGTCTCTTATACCATTTAATCTTTCAAAAAGAATAGTATTACAGTATATATTGTTGATTTGAAATACTATCTTTTTTTTTTCTTTTTCTACTAGGTCTTATTTTCGGGGTAGGTCTTATATTAGGGCAGGTTGGGGGAAAAGTGCTAGGTCTTATTTTCGGGGTAGGTCTTATTTTCGGGGGAAACACGGTATATATTCACTAGATGAAGGTTCATGCACTAATGATAGCTAGTCATTCAAACAGTTTAATTAGGAAAACAAGGTGAAACATAAAGTACACAGCAATATTGTTTGATATCTAGATATAGGAACTTCAATCAATAAAATATACAGTAGATGAAAATAATGTTGTTAGTAAGTAACCCCTGCAATAATCTTACTATGGTTAGTACAGAATACAGTAATTACAAAACAGCAAAGTAATGCAATAATACTATAGACACCCATAAGACTACAATCAGGAATATCTTATAGCTACCTGCTAAAGGTTAATGGGTACCTCAGGAGCCAACTTCCTTCAGAAGAGTACTACAGCTTCAATTCAATTCCCATTAGGTATCTTTGGGGCTCTTGGATTGGTTAGTGGGTGTGTTCTGTACGATGACCATCGGTTGACACACACCCCACTAGATTGGGATTGGTTAATGTAATTTGATGGACCTCCCAGCCTAATTTGATATGTGAATCTGGAGCTGGAATCTAAGTTTAGGGGTCAACAAAAGGTCAAGCTGAGTCATCACCCCAACCCATCTGCCTAGTTATTCATCCATCTTCTGCTAACTCAGGCTTGATGGATTTATTACCCGTTGAGGGTCATACTGGTAACCAGTTTGTTATAGGAAGAAGATCTTGTGTACTGGCATGTTTTATTATCCATTTTGTTTATTGTTCCTTGGTTGAGGTTCTTTGATAACCACTGATTAGACATCCCCTAGGAGATCCAGATGGCCAGTACAAAGAAAAACAGGTTCCATGTTAAAACACAACATTCCTACACGTATACACATACATTATATATAAAAACAATCTTGAGGTGCAACAATATGAATGTAAAATAGAAAAATGCCTGTAATATTTTAGCTCCATCATGTTTGTTCTTTCTCATGCTTCAAAAGGCAGTTTATATTATCAATTATCACAAATTGTACTTAACCTCACCAGTATTATTATCCACTATTGAAAGATTATTAGCAGTATAGGAATAGGAATAATATTACCACTTAATTATTTAATAAATGATTCAGACTTAAAATCTTAATATTTCCCATCATACATGACCAAATAAATGTAAAAAATAAAGTATTGTTAATACTTTCAAATCAAACATAAAAACAAACACTTTTTTCAGCAGCACACAAAACATATATATTATATGAGAAGAATAATCTTATACTGAATGGGCCATCAGTGACTTGTTTCAATACTTTTTGTCCCCAGTTAGCTCAGGGATAGTGTAGGGGAGACTAGCAGTTTATTAGACACTTGATATCACTATAATGTTAACCTGTCAATGCACAATACCATCAGCTTTCTTGTTATAGTAATAATGTGAAATAACAAAAAAGTAGATTTTTTTTCAAATGGAAGGAGCTTGGATAAACTCTCTTGGTTTGCTTCCTATCTGTCTGACCGCTCCTTTCAAGTTTCTTTCAATGGTAACTCCTCCTCACCCACTCTCCTCCCTGTTGTAATAATAATAATAATAATAAACTCAGTTATGTAACACATTTGGGTATTGCTTCACATATGAAAATAAGATAAATAACTCTACATTGTAGTTTGTTGCTGATTGGCAGGAGCAAAAACATTTTAGATTTGACATGTTAGGCATCTGTTTCATAAAAAACTTTTTTTAAATATTTTACAAAAAAATGGGGATTATATTGTGTTTGTGTTCTATAAAACGAATAATAATACTAAAGTACAAAAAATAGGTGTGATATTAAATTGCACACCAAGTGTACTAAATTATAATTTGCAGCTATAATTTTATTATTGTTGTATAGGTGCTCTGCTTTCAGAGTAGATATATTTTGAAACTCTAAACTAATATTCATGTCTAAAATGCTCATTTTAACATGCATTTAAAAATATAAATAAATACATACATGTTGGTAGCTAAGGGTTAAAGAACCCTAGTATAGGCATGGATGATAATTACATTCTTTAACATAGACTACTAGCAGAAGCCTGTTTAAATAACCCCCACAGCAAAAATCTGAAAGTCAAGCTTTTACATATATATGTATATGTGTACATAAAAATATAATCATAATTGAATGAAAGGTTCGTTTACAGAAAAAGGCATTTCACTAAATCTAAGTGCAGATTTACCTTTATTCAGAAATAAATGGTAAATGTACGCCGGTAAAATACCTAATACTGAGCGACACAAAGCACTTTTTTTCTTCTATTAAGTAAATGCGTGAGAGGAACGTTCATCATTCTCGCTGTTTCCGAGGGTAAGGAATAAGGCATGCTCACTATAAAGCGGAAGTAGAGCGAGTTAAGCTTTTCTGATTTTACGTTGAAAGTGTTTGTCGAGGCGGGAGAGTTTTGTGAATTATGGCTACAGCTTCTAGCATTGATGTGGACGCAACTCAACACTTAAGAGATATTTTAAAGCTGGATCGTCCTGTTGGTAAGACATGTTTAATGAAATTTTGCGGAAGAGCCTTAAAGTGGGATGCTGTTGACAGTGTTGGACCGCTGTTTATAAAGTATGGAAGTAGAAGAGTAATACCAGCTAGGATGTAGGAGACATTATGTATGAAGGGTGGTTTGTGTAAAATATTACAATTGTTGTCTTATGTTTTATGGAAATGTTGTCTCAGTTTTATAATTTTGCGAAGTAGACTAGTAAAGTGTTCTATAATTAAATAATATTGGTGCTGAGTTTTTTAAGTGATAAATCTACACTATATCTTGGACAATTTTAAAATGCATTTTTTTGTTCACTCACAGCTACTTTTTAGCTAGTCACCTATCTAAATGATTTTTTTAAATGTAAATCATAATTTTAACAGGACAAAATAAGGTTTGTGTAATTATTTTCTGTAACATTGGAGCCAAGCACAACTGAATACATAGCTTAAATGCATGTAAAGGGCGGCTTAATTTGTCAAATAATTTGTGTAATTCTTTTATTTCCTTCCATTCACAGAGCTCTGCAACACAGCTCAACTTTATCTGGTTAATGCTAGATTTTAATATGCTACAGTCCAAGTTGATTTTTTTTACTTGGATATTATGTACACTTCTCTTTCTGAACATATTATACATGTTGCTAAATGTGCTGTACAGGGGCCTGCAAAATTGCTCAGTTTTAGTTGTATTCCATTTGTTTATTTTCTTTTTTCTGGTACTCTCCAGCCTGAGCAGATGGCCCAAAGGAACGGATGTAAGCCTGGGGTCCCTTTTTCACTAGTGAGACAGTGTTTCAGCTGGTGGTGCACCTTTGGGAAGTTCGCTATTAATGTGAGGATACAGTAGCACCAGTGGAGTGGCGCTCTTCATTGGTGCAGGTGCAGAACTCTGTATATTCTTAAAGAGGAACTAAACTGAAAAGTGCCAAAAAATAAAAAATACACTTACCTTCTATCCCCTAGGGCAGCCTGATCCATCTGGAGGTGTCTTGCATGGAGTCCCGGCAACCGTCCCTGAGCCGGCGCTCCGGGCGCCGCCATTTTCTCCTCTTCTTCTGGCTTCTTCCTACGTCACCCGACCCAGGCGTGAGATTAGGTGACGTAGGTTGGGAAAAAAACTTGCCAATCTCGCTGCGCATGCGTGAGATTGGCAAATTTTTCTCTTCGCACGAAAAGGCTCTTTTCGGGCATGCGCAGAAGGGGCACCCAACAGCTTCCTGGAATGCGTGATGTAGGGACCCCCGGAAATCTTTTGTCTACTGTAAAGTGACATTTTTGAGTTTAGGTATGCTTTTAGGATCTGTGTGTGGTGCTATGCAATTGAAGGCATCTTTTTAAAGGGGAGTGTTTTAAGAAATGTTCAGTCGGGACAAGTGGGCTATTGTTTTGATTTTTGTGCTAAGGTCATAGTTGATGTTCCCCTGTATCTTTCAAGTCTCGAGATAGATTTACTGGTACCCCGAAAGTTAGTGTGATCGCTAAGGCAAGAAACAGTCAAGATCCTTGAAAAAAGCAGCAATGCCAAAGCTGTAGTAGTAAGTAGAGGCCAATAACATGGATAAAACAACTGAAATACATATTCCCAGTGGAAGAGACAGAGTAAATTATATAAACAAAGCAATAAACAAAATTGAAACAATCTTTACAAAAGGGCATAAACATAGAATAATCAAGGAGAGTTAGGATGGGAAAGGGGGGTAGTCCTACCTACTGTGTGGTTCAGAGTTTCAAAAGTCCAGCTAACGGTTCTAGGCGAGTTCAAAGATTATTAGGAGTTAGTTTGTCAATAACCGTGTATGTAACAGTGTAAGGAAATTTAAAAGAAGTGGACAATGAGGGCTGAGCGCAAGGAATTTTTTATTAAAAACATTCACTACTTAACAATCTTAGTGGCTGAATGGTTATATTTGGATATTTTTCAACGCGTTTCACAGATATGTCAACCGCATTGTTGGGAAACAACCATGAGACCCACACGATTTTATAAATCTAAGATCTAAATAAGTAAATGTTCTGCATATATGATACTAGTTTTACATATAAATATAATATTTTACTTACAAAACCAGCTTTTTGATGAGGCATAATAGATTGGTGTTCCCTCTTTCAGCACAATAATAGAATTCACACAGAACGGCATCAAGGTGGAAAACGGGCATGGCACCAAACAAGCGCTTCATTTTGACGATTGGATTTAAATTTCAGCATCTCTTTATTGAAGAACAAACATGGCTATCAATTCTTCAAGTTTTTATCTTTTTAAACATTCATATAGTAAAGAAAAATAGGAAAAGAGGGAAGTGACAAGACCGTTAGATGCAAATGTTTTTGTTCCTCCAACAACTTCTAAATGAATATTTCTATCTTAACACTTGTTTTATTGTTAAGGAAAAAACATTGTGAAAACAGGTTAGTTGTATATTATAATACAATTAGGGTGACTTAGTCATTGGGACCAATGCCTGTCCAATGGGGAATAAGAGTTTAAAGGCAAGGATTTTTTCATATATGCCTATTTGTTCAATTCTTTAAGCATCTCAAGATAACTAGGAACTAGGCTTTGAAATTCAGAGAATTTGGTTTACAAAATATTCTGTAGCAGTTAGGTAGCGATCCATATAGAGGTGGAGCAGTGTTATTTCAGGAGTGAGAGGCAAATTAACCAAAGTGCTATCTCTAACAAGTCTGGATATTTGTCCAGAAAGATCTGATGGATTTGCAGTATCACAATAAATAAAATAGTTGTGTGCAATGTGCTACATTGCTGGAAATTGGCATGTGTTTAGTAAAACTCCCTGCTTTCCTGTAATGAAATATAAAATTTATTTAATATTATTATTGCTTTCTGTACCCTACCAGGAAGATGTTGATCATTTTCTGTGTTAGGGTAAATGTCTTAGTTATTGAAACAAATGGAAGGTGGTAATTCTGCGCTATGGTGATGACATCTAGCCTAGATGCTTTTAGGAGGGGATCGGACACATTTCTGAAGGTAAAGACCATCACAGGTTACTAGCCCTAATGTGCTACCTCTTTATTATAGATGTGGGCCACTGTGCTATAAAGGAGCTGCTCTACATGGGCCATTGGCTTGATCTGCAGAATCTGGTTATTAGACCCGTGTAATGCTGGGAGAGGTTGGTGTGAAGAGTTCAGCTCGCTATGGCCTGTGTGTGCGCTATATGAGATGACAGGACAGACATGGCATTGTCTGTGGGTGACATGGGATAGTCAGGGGGTACTTTGTATTTACTACTGTTCATAGGAACCAACCTGGTCTTCTGCTAATGGGGAAAATGGGAGCTTGTATGGCTGATCGAAGTCTGCACCCCTTCTGTGTATGGAAATGTGCGCTACACCTCCACTTCATCCTATTTATGCACATTCCCCTAACAAGTAGGTCCAACGCATTTATAGCGGAGGGCAATCGGAGATAGGAAATGCACTCAGATGCCTTTAAGAATCACTGTTGATTCAGGGAATATCTATTTCTTTAGTGTTAACTAATAGTGTTATTTTTGGTTTAGGGATAGATTTGTATTGGATGCTTAATTTTTTTTTTTTTTTTTGTAGACTTCGCAAGTCTTGAACATCCAAAAATGAGTACAGCAAAAACAGATGGAGTAAGATCATTCCAAGAGACCTGGACAAAGTCATTTGGAGCAGCAGGCTTTTGGTGGTCCACGGCTCTGTCCATAGACACAACCCGCCCACCCTCCCATTGTAGGCTTTGATCTGCGATGAGTGAGTGGGCGGTGTTATGTCGTAATGAAGTCACTCTGCGGGAGTTTCTCCCCCTTTAAGTGACACCCGGCTCCCCGCGCATGCGCAGTTGGGAGCTGGTAAATTTAGTGGTCCGCAGGACCGAAAAGATTGGTGACCATTGATTTGGAGCTTAATGGGAAGTGACACCAACTACAAAAGTGTTGTCAAACTTGGTGAAACTAAGAGTTTCCTGAAGAGAAATTGGGGAAATATCATTCCCAGTATCTTAGTTTTTGCACCTATCTTTCTAGAACAAATCATCTGACCGCTGCCAGTTTTCAAATTTCAGTGTTCAATCTGATGGGGATATTATGAAAATGGCCATGTTGTCTGGGAGTAATTCCCTTTTTCTTGATTTCCCAAAAAAGGATAAAATTATTCAACGCATCTCTGAGATGCCACTTAACAGAAATATTGTGAGATGGAGCATAGTTCTCCCCAGACCGTTTTTAGTGGGCGGGATGCCCAGCTGCCGCCTCTTATCAGCCGCTCTAATCCTCTGTATAGACAATTTAGAGACTGCTCCGTTCACAGCTGTCATCTGTTTCGGCTGTTGATAAAAGACTACGGGCAAACAGCACAGCTATGATTAGATCGGGATACAGGCTGTCCCTCCTCCTTTCTTTAGCTGTGCTGAGTCATCTTCGGGAAAAAAAAACATTGTGTAACAATGTAACCGCCCAGTGGGCGTGTGTAAGTTACAGCATGTCAATATGCAGCCTTACAGCTCTTTGTGTATAAACCTTTATATCTCCTTAACTGTATCTCATAATGACTTGAAATTTTCAGGCTGCACAGTGAACGCTCAGTTAGTAGTAACTGAGGGGGGGGCGAGAGAGAGGGAGGGGCGAGAGAGAGGGGGAGGGGAGAGAGAGAGAGATAGAGAGAAAGAGAGAGAGAGAGAGAGAATAAAATGAAGGGGGAGAGAAAGAGAGAGGGGGCGAGAGAGAGGGAGGGAGGGAGCTCGCCCTCTCTTTGTGTTATCTAGGTATCGCGCTAGGAGGTGACATTTGAAGTTGGGCTGAATTCACGCTGGCAGTAAGGTTGCATTTGGTGCATTTACCCCTCACTTTCCTCTTGCCTGGGACCACTGCTGGTTGAAAAACTGCTTGGCCTGAAAAGCCCAGCACTTACCACTGGTTACCAATCCGTGGTGCCTAGCAGTTGCCAAGTAGTCATTCAGGATAACTAGTATAACTAGGAGCTCCAACTATAACTAGGAGTATAACTAGGAGCTCCAAATTTGCTGTGTCTAGCCCCACCCACTTTTTTTACCACCCGGCTGAAATTTTTTTTTTTTGGGGAGAACACTGTATGTGATAGCAGATTAGGATAGGACAGCCAGTGTCCCCCTTTCATCACTGCCTATATTCTATAAAAAATAAAACTGTCTGAATTTCACTCCACAGTGTGTAACAATGTCATCGGCAGCGCAGTGTGATAGCTGTAAAGGCTGTTTGTCATATTCTGCAGCCTAACAACTCACTGTATTCAAACCTTCAGATCTCCTAAACCGTTGGTTGAAATGATTAGGTGAAATTTTTGGGGTACATGGTATCCTCATTGCTTCTAGTAACCAATTTTTTTAAAGAAATAGGGGTCACAAGTTTAAAACTTGTGAAAATTGAACATTGGGGTTGCTGTTTCAAAACAGTGTTTGTCTAAGAGCCCAAAATTGAAAATGCAAATTCTGGACTTCCCGGACCATTTGCATAGTAAGAAGCATTGGGGTGGGGCCCCTAAATTTAAACATTTCTTTCACAGAACTATAATTGTCATACTATGCTACTGTCTTCTTCTTAACCTTGAACCCCAATTTCTCTAAAACAGAGAGGTGCAGGGAAACAAAAATAAAGGTGCAAGTGGGAGACACTTGTGGCTAACACCCTCCAAAACTTTCTTCACCATGGCATCCTTACAACATAAAAAAAATTCTGTCCATCAAAATGCACCTGTTATTACATGTCTGTACCTGAACCCCATTTCGTTTTAGTGGGCGGAGTTTGTTCTAATGACACCATAGTGATAAAATTTATGAGGATGGTAGCACCAGATTTTCCACACACATTTTTGGTTTCTTACACCTCCCCATTCCAGGGAAATTGGAGTTCAAGTCTTAGAAGTGGGCAGTAATGTGTAACGGGACAGAGCAGCTCATTTTGATGGGCATGTTTTAATGATATAATAATGAAATTAGAAGGGGAGTTAGCCAAAGGGGTCCCCCACTTGCACCTATATTTTTAATTTCATATATCCTGCCACTCTAGAGACATTGGGGTTCAAATAAGAGAAGCAGACATTGTAGTGTAATATGACAGTTATAGATTCGTGACAGGTAGGTATACATTTAGGGGCCCTACCACAATGCTTCTTGCTATGTAAGTGGCCCCGGGGGTCCATAATTTGCATTTTCTATTTAAGACTCAATCACAGGTCTGAGCCTGGGATGGGAGAGTGGGTGGATTGTGTCCAGAGACACAGCCCGCCCACTTTCCTGAGCCTGGGATTTGTATGGGGGATGTGGTCCCGAGGCTCTGACCAGTGCGTCCCCCCAGCAGGGTCCCTCTCCTGACCCCGCTCGGGGGGGCAGCGGCCAAAGCCACGGACCACCGGTTGGCAACCACTGCTCTGGATGGCATCTGAGCACAGAGCAGTCTCAGAGATCCATGCAGAGGATTAGAGCTGAGATGGAAGGTGGGCGGGGGAGGCATGGCAGCTGGGCGGAGCAACCGGCTAAATCTTTCTGGGGAGAACTATAGGAATGTATCATCAAGGGCTTTCCTATAATGTAAGAAAAGTGCTCAATCTCGTGCATGGCCAATGAGATCAGCACTTGATGGAACGGTGAGCATCAGAAAGAAGAGGGAATCTGAGCATGCGTGGGATTCACTCAGCTCAGTTCGTTAACAGATAAGGTGAATTTTTTTTCACAAAAGTTTTGTGTTACCTAGATATAGCGCTAAGAGGACACATCTGAAGTTGGTCTGAATTCACATTGGCACTAAGTTTGCATTTGCTGCGTTTTTCTCTCACCAGGAACCACTGCTGCTTGAAAATCTGCTAGGCCTGAAAAAGCCTAGCACCTGTTACCAATCCCAGGTGCCTAGCAGTTGTCAAGTAGTGACTCTGGAGGAGAAAATGTTTTTTTACTGCTAATGTGAAGCAAGCCAAATTTGTTACACCACATTGATCACATTATTACACTACTACAAGGGATTACACTATTAAATATAGAACACTAGGCAGTTGGAATAAAATACACAGCACTGAAAAAACTGAACAAAAAAATGAAAAAATTGGACATTTTAACAAGCCAGGCCTTAGAAAGTTTGAACAAATTATAGGGGGAAGGTAGAACACTGACACAATATTAGAGGTTACTGGATACCTGTGACATAAATAACTGGGAGCACTGAATTTGCTGTCTTGCCCCACCCACTTTTTTTTTTTCTTCACCTGGCTACAGCTTACCACCACCCTGCTGAAAATATTTTCTGGGGAGAACGAACACTGGAGACCAGCGTATGGCAAGTGATGTTAGTCAGCAGCTCACCACTGACTTACAAAAGGCACTGTGTTACTCCATGTGCTTGGGTGAATGCACAAATATAAATAATTATGCAAGGCTTGCAGTCAATTTCTGTGATGGTGTTGGTAACATCATGACAGAAGATCTAGTGAAACTGGTGTCTTTGTCTGAAAGAACACAAGGGATAGATATCTACAGTGCTGTGATGGAGGCTTTTTTGTCACAAGACATAAGGCCACAAAAAGTGGTTTCATGGGGCAACATCGGGTTTTATACAGTTCTTTGTTATAGAACTACTTACTTACAGTTAGGTCCATAAATATTTGGAAAGTCAACTTTTTTCTAATTTTGGTTTTGTACATTACCACAACTATTTTAAATAAAACAACTCAGATGCAGTTGAACTGCAGACTTTCAGCTTTAATTCAGTGGGTTACACAGTCACTTCTTTTAAGGTCAATTCAGCTCAAAAGTATTTGGACAATTGACTCAAAGGCTATTTCATGGGCGGGTGTGGGAAATTCAATTGTTATGTCATTATCAATTAAGCAGGTAAAAGGCCTGGAGTTGATTTGAGGGGGAGCCATCCTTAAGCTGCAAAAACAGAAAAAACCTATCCGGGAAATTGCTTCAATATTAGGAGTGGCAAAATCTAAAATTTGGTACATGAAAGTAAATACAGAGGGTGCACTGCAAGGTGCAAACCACTCATAAGTCTCAAGAACAGAAAGACTAGATTGGACTTTGCTAAAAAGCCAGCTCAGTTCTGGAAAAACATTATTTGGACAGATGAAACCAAGATCAAACTTTATCAGAATGATGGCAAGAAAAAAGTATGGAGAAGGCGTAGAACAGCTCATGATCCAAAGCATACCACATCATCTGTAAAACATGGCGGAGGCAGTGTGATGACTTGGGCCTGCATAGCTGCCAGTGGCACTGAGACACTAGTGTTTATCGATGATGTGACAGAACAGAAGCAGGGGAATGAATTCTGAGGTGTTCGGAGACATACTGTCTGCTCAAATCCAGCTAAATTCAGTAAGATTGATTGGGAGGCATTTCATAATACAGATGGACAATGACCCAAAACATACAGCCAAAGCAACCCAGGAGTTTATTAAAGCAAAGAAGTGGAATATTAATGAATGGCCAAGTCAGTCACCTGATCTGAACCCAATTGAGCATGCATTTCACTTGTTGTAGACTAAACTTCTGACAGAAAGGCTCACAAACAGCAACTGACAGCCGCTGCAGTAAAGGTCTGGCAGAGCATTAAAAAGGAGGAAACCCAGCATCTGGTGATGTCCATGAGTTCAAGACCACAGGCTGCCATTGCCAGCAAAGGGTTTTCAACCAGGTATTAGAAATGAACATTTTATTTTCAGCTTTTTAATTTGTCCAATTACTTTTGAGCCCCTGAAATGAAGTGATTGTGTTAAAGAAAGGCTTTAGTTCCTCACATTTTTATGTAATCTTTTTGTTCAACCCACTGAATTAAAGCTGAAAGTTTGCAGTTCAACTGCATCTGAGTTGTTTCATTTAAAATTAATTGTGGTAATGTAAAGAACCAAAATTAGATATATTATCTCTGTCCAAATAATAATGGACCTAACTGTATGTACAATAATGTCTGGTGTTTGAGCACAGGACTGGAGAGGTTTTTAGCCTGCTTGGATTAAATGAGGCTGTTTATGAATGAAAAAGGACAGGAATATCAACGGCTCACTGATATGGCCTGGCTTACCAACTTTATGTTTTTTACAAATTTCACACTACACTTCAATGTACTAAAGAAACAACTACAAGGTGTAGGGAAAACAGCAGAAAGGATCTTTTGTGATATCAGCAGGTTTTGAAAGAGACCTTGAAAGTGGGCTGCTGAAATATTTTCCAAAATCTAGAAAATTCTACATTTGCGGAAAATCCTACAAGGAATTTTCTAGCATTGTAGCAGCTGCAAAGGTGAATTTTAGTAACAGATTCATAGTTCTCCCCAGAGGGTTTTAGCTGGTTCCTCCGCCCGGCTGCTGTGAATACCCCGCCCACCTCTCCTTGATAGCTCTCATGCTCTGCACGGATCCCAGTGAAGCTGCTCTGTGTCATCCGTTAGGAGGATTGTTGCTGTGGTGAGAGGTGATGCACACAGTTCAGCCTTCATGTGAATGAGACACAGGCAGCCCAGCCCCCATTTGATAGCACGAGCTGGGATTTCTGTTTAAAAAGAAAAAAGCTGCTGGTGAAATGTATCCACTGCTAGAGCTGTGTGTGACGTCTGCATGTCATATTGCATTCTCACAGCTCTTTGTGTACAAACCTCCATATCTCCTAAACTGTATGTCACAATGACTTGTAATTTTCATGGTGCACAGAGGACCCTCATAGATACTACAATTTCAGCCCCCCAGCTTTAAATAATTTCAAGATATGGGGTCACAAATGTAAACAGTTATGAAAATTGAACATTGAGGTTGGTGTTTCAGAGGAAAGTGCAACTAGGAGTCCTAAAAAATGCAAATTGGGGACCCCGGGGCCGCTAATATAGCAAAGAGCATTGGGGTGGGGCCCCTAAATATATACCTACCTGTCACAAATCTATACCTATGAGACTACTGTCTGTTTCTCTTTATTGAACACCATTTTCTCTGAGGTGGGGGGTACAAAACTGAAAATATAGATGCACGTTTTGGGCACATTCTCCCCTTACAATCTCATTACTACAGCATCATTAGAATATAAAACACTCTGCCCATCAAAATGGGCTTCCCTGCGCTGTTACATTCCTGTCCTCTTAACTAACATTTTGAACTTCAATTGGGGAATGGGGAGGTGTAAGAAACCAAAAATATAGGTACAAGTGGGGAACATCTGTGGCTAACATCCCCTAAAACTTCATCACTATGGCATCATTAGAACATAAACTCTGCCCACTAAAATTTAATGAGGTTGGGGTACAGGAAGGGTACAGTCATGTGTAACAAGGAAGTGTATTTTGATGGACAGTTTGTTTTTTTAATGTTGTAATGATGCTATGGGGGAATGAAAGGTGATAGCGAGACGTGTCTCCCACTTCCTCCTATATTTTTGTTTCCCTGCACCTCTTCTAGAGAAATTGGGGTTTGAGGTAGAGATGCAGACAGATATGTGTAACAGAGCAGGCAGCAAACTTTGCTAGGTAGTGATTTATGTTCTCATAATGCCATACTAATTACGTTTTAGAAGGGTTTAACCACAAGTGTCCCCCACTTGCATCTACAGTTTCAGTTTCCTATGCCTCCCTGTGCACCTTAATAATTTAAGTTAGCCTCAGACCTTTCATTGAATCAGGGTGGGCGTGGTCTCTGCGGGTCCTGCACAGCACATGCTCACTACAAACTTAAGGGTTTCCCTGTGCACACACACACAGGCCACATAGTAGTCATTTGAAAACGGAGGCTGCGGGCCAGTGAAAACCTGAACACGGGCCACAATTTTTTTCAAGAAAAGGTTGTTGCACTTAAAAAAAAAAAACAAAATAAAACTGAATTTTTACTTAACATAAAAGGGTTGTCTACCCTACATAAATATGGTTGTCATCTAAACCTTATCTGTGCACATAAATATTTAAAATATGTTCATGCACAAATTAGCTGGCCACTAAAACAGGTAAATTAAGGAACAAGTTGAAACATAAAATACACAGCAGTATTGTTGGTATGAGTATAGGAACTTAAATCAACAAAGTCTATAAATGAGCACTGATTGGATCTGTTTTTCACACTCGCCTTGGCTAGTCTGGAGTCAAACGCAGTACAAAAACCACTTTTGCCTTGTTTTGTGAGGTAGTCGAGAAAGCAAATTCAGAGGAAAAATGTGAACTCGGTGTTCTCCCAGAATTTTTACTATGGGCAGGAAGAACCTCTGTGTGGGTGGTCAAAAAGTGTACAGGACAACTCATGACAAGTTTAGGGTTTTCAGTTGTTGCCACAGGAATTGGGTAAACTCTAAAATGCTTCCAGCTTTCTATTGAACACTTCAATTTCTCCAGCAACCTGCATTGTAAAATAGCAACCAGGACGGCTTTCCCAGCCTTTTTTGGCACTTGTCTTTAATTCATCAGAAGGCAAGGTGTGCTAGGTGTCAAGACCAGTGAGATCAGTCACCACTGAAATGAACCCCTGGTCAACTGGCACAGCAAACCTTTTTTATTTTTATTTTTTTTTTTAAAGGCAGGGATTGTAGTGAATACTTGAAAAATCTGTGTTTGAGAGTTCTGTGAAAGGGAACACAGTAGGCTTAACAGCCTTAAGACTTTTCTGCTTAAGGTCCATTTCTCACGTAGGTAGTTCTATTAGATCCATGGCACCAAATTGAAACCTTTGTCCCTCGATGGATGGTAGTTCATTATATTCAAACCGTTAATAGGTTTGGTAAATCATTGATATACTAAAAGTGAAATATCACTTTTTGGGCTTGGTGGAAGAAGCTGTAGGCGGGTGGCCACTCCTGTATTGTGACCCAACTTTTCATTAACCACTCAAAAAAGCCGGGTGGTTACAGAAAAGTGCCTGGTGGTGCTCCCAGCTAAAATGGGGTGGGGAGAAAGTTGAATGAGTATGAGTGTGTGGTTGAATCGCTGAAGACTGAAGGTTGGATCTGATTAATAATTTTGTTTACTTTTTCAAGCATCTTTCCATGACTTGGGATAAAAAATTGAATAAATCAATTTGTTTTGGACTGGTCTTAATATTTTTTATTACTTAAGAACAGGGTACTAGTTAAGTTATGTAAGGTCCCCCTTGAACCAGATTTAGTAATCCAGGGGCCCGTATGCCATTTGCATGGCTTCCTGGTTGCTGTATTTCACACTTATTATACTCATACTATTATTTCATACTGTAAAATACATTTTCTTGAAAAACAATGTACTGCTTTTAGACATATAAATCAGGACAGAAATGAACCACCCAGAAGGTTAATATTCCATGTGTTGCTAAGAATGTAATCTATTGTAGTAGTGTAATACTGTACATTTTTTTTTAATTACTTTATAGAGAAATTCTGTTGATGCACTGGAGGCATGGCTGGTTTAAGTTCTGCTTTAAGTATAACCATTTTAGCATAGCCCAAAATAGGGGTAGGGGCTGTGATCATATGTAAGGTTATAATCCAGATATGTTTTTTTATGACATGTTCTTTAGCATGACATTTGAAACGCTAGGTTTCAGGATAGTCTTAATGTTTTACTTTTTAGATACTTTTGCGGACATCCAGAAAAAGACGTGTTTCAATGGAAATATGAATGGTTTTCTTGCAATTGATCAGACTGAAGCTTTAAATGTAGACGCCGTAGACAAGACTTTGCAAGATCCAGATCTCAGAACTGCCGGCATGGTGCCCTTCTCCAACAAACAAGTTATGTAAGTAAATAGTGGTCGCTTAACTTCCTGATTTAATATAAACCTGTTTACTTGTGTATATGCAGTTTTCCTTAACGGTGTTCTTCCTTATCAAAAGCAATTTCTGGAAATCTAAATAGCTATGTGTAAGACGATCTTTCTACAAATGTGTGACTTTGACTGCACTTTTAAAGAAACCTCTTTATTCCTTGCGTTATTGTACTGCTTTTGAAAGTTTTAGTTTGGTAAATGTGTAATATGACAAACCCTGTTAATTTACTGTATGTATTTCTGTTTTTCAGAAAAACATAGACTATCCTTTAAACTGCTGCTGTGCCCTCCTACTGGACAGCACTACCTAACCTTTTTCAGTGACTGATAAATAATCCTGCACAAACTGCACGCTATCCTGTTTGTAATATCACAGTTCTGTAATAGATTGACAAATAGGTCTTTGTCCTGCTGCACAATTCTTTCAACCCTTAATTTACTGGTTTACAAAGAAATACCCTGAGTGTTAAACCCCCCCCCCAGCGGTTTAATTCCTTCCAAATTTCCATGCAAAAAGCAGTACAATTTTTTTGCATGGAAATGTATTTTTCATTATAAGCTGTAATTAGGCATAAGTCATTGATATTTAATACATTTAACAGTAAACTTTAAATACACACAAAAATCAGTTAAAAGGCGGAGGAGCAGGACGTGTCACCCGGACCTGTGGGGACCAGCAGGACGCCGGGGGACAGTGAGGGAACAAGGTAAGTGGGTTTTTACCTACTTTTAGGTACCCCGAGTCAGACTCGGGATTACCGCTAGGGGGGGTTAATGTTAAATTTGTTGGAACAATTGAGCGTTCATAGCTCCATCAATGATGGCAATCTGCCCTGGGGCAAAAAACAAGACTTAGAGGGCATAAAAATCCAATCATCTGCATAAATATGAATTCAAACCTGGTCAAACATAGTATGAAATGTCAGGGAGATAATGAGATAATCTGCCTGTAATTTATTAAATGTGCATTAAGCTTTTCTTTTTAATTCTTTTTTTTTTTTTTAATTTTTTTTTTAGCTTTCTTTCTGGAGATGATTCTTCTACTTCAATAGAGGTTACAGGAAAAGATGTAGAAATAGTAGCTAGTAGTGACTCCAATATCTGCAGTAAAGCAAGGGGCAGTAATAAGGTAAGTTTTTAAAGTAAAAAAAAATATTGACTTTTAAGCAGAACGACTCCTGTGCAGGCATGGGTCTGTTGATTTTATTCCTGGCAAGAACAAGGGTAGCTGGGATTGCCAACCAAAGTGACTTGTCCTGTTTGGGTTTGGGTCCCTATTTAATGTACAGCGCTGTGTTGTTGGTGCTATATAAATCCTGTTTATTATTAATATTGTTTGGGTTACCCAAGAAGGTTGTCCATTCTTCTAAAGACATTGTTCCCAGATGAATCTATTCAGCCTTCTTCCAATCCTACAAATTAAGGAAATATGCACTTTGCATTTCAAGGAATGTTCTAAAAAGGATTTAAAGATATTTTGGGTGGAAAGAGACTCCTAATTTTATCTGCAAAACTGCAGCTTGGTGAAAAATTGATATTTTGAAGCATTACCAAATTAATTTACTGGCCTGTCAGGCTTTTTGGGGGAGGGGCGTGCTAAGGCAGTGATCCCTGCTTATCTCTCATTTGAACTGTTATCGTTATCGATGTAATGGCAATCTATTAACTAATTACTCCTTAAATCCTCCAGGATGGGGAGTTCCCACCCTTTGGTTAGTATCAGAAAAAAGGTGTTTTGTACGATTTGACTTTTCCTTCTAGAAAATTAAGCTTCGGCACCGTTATCCCCATCCTAACCTAACTCAAAATCTTCATTCTTCAGAATCTAAAATCTGTGTTGATAGACTATTCAATGTTTTCAGTCTAGCACTATTAAATATTTGCATAGATTTGATAAAAACATTGAATTTAATTACAACCAGGGAAATATGATTTGATTTCAACTAAACATTTAATGGTTTTACTTGTAACGGTATGTCATCTACTTGAAAAAACTAATATGACGAACTCAAGAGAACAGACACAAGACGCTGTAGTATCTTCCTATATGTTCTGTTCTTCTGTCGAATAAATGAAAGTGAGGAGGAGAAGTGACAACTACATAGCCTTTACTGTGTCAAGTGGCAATGTTTAAATGGTTATAAAATGAATGTTAGCAATCTATTTAAAATCAAAATATATATTCTAGTGTTAGGAAAAATATTCAATTTTCTACAGCTAACCCCTCAAGTTTTTAAAAACATTTTAATAATACAAAGGAACACTTATGACAGATTACCAACTTGAAGTACAACCAAATATTACCAATTTTAGGTCAGTTATATAACAGGTACCCAGAAAATATGGATAAAATGGATACAAATACACTGTATACCTATGAAAGAACCTAAAATGGTTGTACAGTCTCTGGAATGTCAGAACAAAAAAAAGGCATATGACAAGTTTAGTGTAATCGCCACTTTTCTTTATGATTTTGTGCCTGAGCAGTGTGAGATCAGGTGAAATAGGCAGGAAGAAGATGGATGAAAATGGTTGCACCCACTGGTTTATCTGTGCTATAACAAAAAAAAACAAAATACAGTATGGTACTGGACTGAATGAAAGCCAATTTTATTTTTAATAAAAGGTTTACTTTAACAAGGAAGTGTCAAAATCCCACAGAAGGTGAAATCCATAGTGACCATATTTTCTGAAAGAGTTCCACCCTATGTAATCCAGCCACACTTATTTCGTTAATGGAGTACTACATAATTTTCTTTTTGATTTGAGTCCCCATTAGGTTTCCCACCTACCAGGCTTTCACAGATATTCATTTCAAGGCTGTAAACACTAAGGCAAGAAGCTTTGATTGGTACCTGGAAGAGCTCTGTGGCTACAGAATAGTGCTTTTTTATATGGATCCTTAGATACTCCTTTAAAAAAAGAATGTCAAAATCAAAACTCTCTGTAGCAATAAAAGATGCATAGAAAGTCCTTAAGCTGAGTGTTAGTGAAGACATAGTATGCAATTAGGGGAGTTTATTTTGCTTCTCAAGAGTTCTGTGCTATTTTGGGGATTGCCAGACCCCCTCATGACTTGGGAGGATAGAGTACATTCTTTGTGACCCTGGCTCTAGAACCCCCTAGAAAAACCCTCTGAAATGAATAGAGGATATGAGCCGGAGTTGATACCTGAAGGTCCTAAAGGAGATATAATTGTCATCTTAAAAGTCTTCGTTCTACTAAGTCCGTAACTGTATTTCTTTGCATGATTGCAATAATTGCAATAAATATTTCTTTGCATGCATTTAGTTGGAAGGTAACCAAAGTTTAAATAGAGGCATAATTAGCCTGGTACAACAAATCATACAATCCACTATATGCACAAATATTTTAGCAGGGTGACTCGGTCCCCAATGACTCGGCCATATCACAAGGACAATACCTAGTTTAGTACAGAAATTTATTACAAAATTCGATTCCAAAGTTTTTTGTGCCTGTTCAGTGAGGCAAAAGTCAAGCTCAAAATGTGTATTAAGCTGCTTCCTAAAATCTGCGGTCGAGCTCAGGTATTCGAGCCAGACACAGCTTTTCCTTACGTAAAGTCAATTTTACATTATACCCTGGAACAATACCTTTATATGCACTACAAATAGTGCTGGCAGGCATGTGGCCTGAAGCATTATGGGAGAAGTAGTCTTGCAGAACATGGTCAAGGTGCTTGACCACACTAGAGTCACTAAGCAGGGAGTCATTATAAGACCATTTGCTGTCTTTAGATCTTTGGGGAGAGAAAGTTGAAATATTTACCTCTGTTTACTGAATGACCTTGATTTTCTCCAGATCTTTCTCACCAGAACTTTCAGCCTTGTGGGGAAAGGTTTAGCAGGGTGGTCAAAGTGGGCAGGGCAACACAACAAGTGCTCTCAGTTCTTTTGTGTCATAGGTGTCTAGTAACTCTAATTACTGTGCTGAAATGCTTACTCCCAGTGCAGGTGTGCACCCTGCCATTAGACTACACACCTACACCCTGGTGTACCAGGGTTCTGCTTTGCTCAACAAAAATGTATTAACCTGACCTGTAGCAACCTTTCAGGGAGGCCTTCAGCTTGTTAGTTGTGCTGGCAAAAGTTAATAAGTGAGAAAGATAGATAGATTTATTTATATATATATATATATATATATATAAACCTTCGTGGAGGTATGATTATTTTAGTATTTTTAAATGTCAAAGCGTTACATTTGACATTTAAAAATACTTCTTGTTTTAAATTTTCTGCCGATCACTCCTGCTAGCGCACACTGCCTGCACGCACACACGTCTCAGGCCCGCCCGGCAAATTCTACCCAGGGTGTGGCTCAGGGTTACCGCTTTTCGTAATTAAAAATAAGCCCAAGCCACATTTAGGATTACCCCCAGGGAGGTTAAGCTAAGGATCTATAAATCATGCCAATCTGTGCAGCGCAGGCTACCCTAGCTCAGAAGGTGAAAAAAGTTAGGTGATCTCACCAACATGTTCTGCCAGGTGAACACACTGTACATGTTGTGTATTAACTTTCTTGATTTTTTTTTTTTAAATATTTACCATCTAAACAAATACAAAAGATTTTTAATTGGTTTATGTAGCAAAGCGTTTCATTGTTTCTGGCTGTTTCAATTAACCCACATTGGTGGATTAGTTTTGTTAGTGTTGCATAATGGAGAGCCCACTAATATTCTGCTCATGTCCAGGTAGTATATTGGAAGCAGTTGGAGAGTTGTTCATCAACTAAAAGGTTTAAACTTGGTCTAAAACTTTCCGATATGGCAAAGAACAATTGTATTCCTGTGTCATTTTGTAGAGAAACCTCAACACATTCCATCCGAATAAGAAATAGTAGTTTTCTGTTTGAATTTTTTTATTAATTTTCATTTTAATCATACAAATAAACAAGCCAGCATAAAACGTGTCATTCAATTTCTAACAAATCATAATTAAACAATATAATCTCTATACAGTACAGTATATTCCTAATTAATTCATTTTCATATTATAGACTGCTTCCCCCTTCCCACCCCCCTCATATATTCTTCAGTGACAAAATTATCCACTGTAACCCTTTACCTATTAGAATACTCAAAACAAACATGTGACCAGTAAGAGGAGAAAAAGTATTAATATCTTTCGCTCCATTACAACAAAATTATACAAACCCTACTTCTATTTGTGACCTGTGAATCCTTATCCAAATCTTATTTAAAATTGTGTATTTTATATATTATACCCCTGTTATATATAGGGTGAGAGGAAGTATCTTTCTATACATCATCTTTTGGCCATTGTTCATTTCCTATTGTTTCAATCTCCATTACTCCCTTAATCTTAACAATACAATAGAGGTTCACCTTTCTTAACCAATTCTTCTACTAATAAAACTGTGTATTTTTACTTATTTTTGTACTTTTTACTTATATTTTTACTATTTAATTATAATTTACTTTTCCTACTTTATCTTTACTGATCAGTTAAGCGTGACATATATATCCAAATACTCTTAACATATTACATACAATATCGACAACCACTAAAACACAAAGACCAAGGAAAGGTGGGGGACAGGAAGCAGGCCGGCGAACACTCCCACAAATGGCAAGGGAACTTATGTTACAGCCTACATAGTTAATAATGTGACTATATGGTCAATATTGACTGATCCCACCCGTTATTCATATAATGCTCAATCCATGGTGACCATATTTTTTGAAATTTAGGAACCGAGGCAGTCAATATCGCTCTCATATTTTCGTTCCCCAAAAACCAGGACATTTTATTTTTATCTTGTTGCACATAATGCTGGTTTTTGTTGCACAAAATGATGGTTTCAAACACAAAAGTGCCTCTGCCAGATTTTTAGGAAATGCATGTCCCATCAGAGTATAAGCTATTTGATATACCCTCGTCCAAAATGTTCTTATTTTAGGGCACTCCCGCTATATATGATAGAGAGTTCCTAGTTTATTACATCCTTTAAAACATTTACCTTCACAGGTCGGCTGGAATTTAGTAAGCCTAGATGGAACCATATACCATCTTAACATCAATTTATAGTTGGTTTCTACCGCTGAAGCATTAATGCTACTATGGGCCACTGCAGACCATATCTGATTCCAGTCTTCCTGTTGCAGTGAAATACCCATATCTGCCTCCCATTTAGGTTTATAGAATGGCATGGCCATACTTGTCTGAATTAAAGTATTATACAAAGCTGATGAAACTCCTTTTACCTTTATGTTCTGTAAACAGTTTTTTCAAACCACATCATATTATTCCAACAGTTAATCTTAACCTATTTTGTATAAAATGCCTGATCTGGAGATACCTAAAGAGTTCCTCCGGTGGAGCTTCATATTTTTCTCTAATATCACTAAAAGATAAAATCCCTGCCATATTAATAAAATGACAAATTCTATATACCATATTTTTCGCTGTATAAGACGCTCCGGAATATAAGACGCATCCAATTTTAAAGGAGGAAAATCCAGAAAAAAAAGATTCTGAAAGATTATTCCCCTTCTGATCACTCATGTGCCATTCATACCGGTGTTCCCCTTCTGATCACTCATGTGCCATTCAAAATTCCCCTTCTGATCACTCTGTGCTTTTTTTTCCACTGTACGGCAGTTAGGACAGGGAACAGCAGGGGGCCCTGTGCCGGCTTCTTTCGCTCTGCACTGAAGCCAGGAGAAGACACGATGCTGCCAGAGAGGAGAGGAGACACACGCTGCATGCAACCAGCGAGGAGAAGAGACACACGCAGTATCGGGTGAGTATCTTTTTTTAATTATTTTATAACACATTTGTCGTATAGGACGCACCAACTTTCCCCCCCCAGTTTTGGGGAAGAAAAAGTGCGTCTTATACGGCAAAAAATACGGTAGGTCCCTTTCTACCAACCAAGAAAAACGCCTCGGTTCCTCCAGTCCCATATTTTTAATGATGTCTCGGTATTGGATTGTTGATATGGCGCCATTGTACCTCTGGAATCCAGAGTAATGTATCTATTGAAATTGGGGCCACCAATGTTTTCTCAATGGAAACCCATTTAGGAATATTCTTTTGGGCATGATACTGTAGCAGGGGAGTAACTTGACCAGTCTTATAGTATGAACTCAAATGCGGCACCGATAGGCCGCCCAGGTTCCTGAATCGATGTAAGTTATGTCTTGGAACTCGTGGGCTCTTTGCCCCCCCAAATATATTCTAACATTTTGCTTTGTAGCATTTTTATTACCTGGTTAGGCATAGCTAATGGAAGAACTCTCATGGGATATAGGAACTTTGGTAACCAGGACATCTTTATACAGTTTTGGGGAAGAAAAAGTGCGTCTTATACGGCAAAAAATACGGTAATTCTTTTTAACTCCCATTGAAAGGGAAAAGATTCTTTAAGCAGTTTTACCACTTCTGTTGATAAATTATTAAGAGCCTTACATTTTCATTTATTTAACTGCAGCCCTAAGAAGGCCTTAAAGCCTTCCATTACCCTCATCAGGACTAGGTTTATGTTGTTCCCCATTTATCTCTATACCCTGAATGTCAACATTATTTCGGATAGTTATAGCCAGGGGTTCTACTGCCAGTGCAAAAAGCAATGGCGACAATGGGCAACCCTACCTTGTACCCCTGCCTATAAAAAAACGTTCTGAACAGTAACCCATATATTGTATAAATGCCTTTGGGGAGTCAAACAATGAGGAAACCCATTTACAAAAGTTCTCTCCAAAGCCCCATTTGTTTAATAATGATATAAGATATGGCTTAATTAATAACATTAATTAATAACACTGAGTCAAACACTTTACTTTTAGCTGATGTCTTATTTTGTTTAGCTTGTTGAATTAGTACACGGAGGATATTGCATTTATCTCCTGCTTGTCGTCTGGGTAAAAAGCTTGTTTGGTCAGCTGACACCAGGTCACCCAAACTATCTTCCAATCGGGACGCCAATATTCTCGCCAATATCTTTGCATCCAGATTAAAAATTTAAGAGAAATCGGCTTATAATTAGACCAATTCATTGCATCATTAAAGGGTTTTGGTAGCATAAAGATGGCTGTTTCCAACATACTCGAGTCAAGGGCTTCCCCTTTCAAAACCCCAATAAATGTCCCTACCAAATAAGGTCCCAGTATTTGCTGGTATTTTTTTACAGTTTTTGTAGATGTTCACAAAAATTCCTGCAATATATATATTGGGTTACTAGTGGGACCAATCCCCTTTACCCTCAGTCGTTTCGGAGTACCTCAGCCTATTTGCCAATAATGTATGCTTTTTATCACTATATCTATAAAATTTATTATTTGACCATCTCAACATTTTCTCAGCAATAGATGCTGTGCAAAGTTTCATTTGTGTACGGACTTCCTCCATTTGTCGTCTTATACCTTTATTTATTGATGTTTTGTATTGCATTCTCAGCTTCTCGAGATATTTAGATTCTAACTCCATTTCTTTTGCCCTACGCTCCTTTTTAATCTGTGTGGCTATCTGTATAACTTACCACCGTCTTATGCGCCGCCCATAGCACAACCGTTGATGTCGAAGGTTGTTGATTTTAAAGAGAAATACTCAACCAAAATCCCTTGTACTTTTTCGTCCACCTCAGGGTTACCGAGCAGAGAGTCATTAAATGACCATCTAAACAGATCAGGCTTAGGAAAAAGAGAAGACAATGTGGCCTAAACTGCGTTATTGTCTGACCATGAGATCGCCAAAATATCACAAGACAAAACCAAGGGCAATGCTTTTTGATGTATTAAAATATGGTCTATACGGGTAAATAGTTGATAGGGATTGGAAAAATATGTATACTACATTTCTTTAGGATGTTATTCCCTCACATATCTGACAACATTTCAGATCTCGCCAAATCCACCAATTTATTTGATAATATATTATCCCCAGATACAGCAGCATCCATAGATATTCTTCTCTTATCCATACTTTGTATTAGTGGAACATTGGAGTCACCACACATCATCAAATAACCTTGCACATTTTTACGCACCAAAATCATCAGCTGTTCAAAAAAAGCAGCTGATTCTCATTAGGAGCATCGTAAGACACCAATGTCACTTTAGCGTCATTTAATGTTCCAACCAATATCAAGTACCGACCATCTTCATCCACCACCTTTCTATCCAATTGAAATGACACTGTCTTCCTAAAGCCAATTGCATTAGCTTTGAAGACCATTGGGTAGGCCGCATGAAAATATTTTGGACAGGAGGAGGTAGAGAAATGTGTCTCCTGTAGGCATATTACATCTGCTTTACGTATATGAAAATAACGAAAGGCTTGTGACCTTTAAACTGGGGAATTAAGACCTTGTACATTAGGATAGTATTGAAATGACCATTTCTCTATATTTTCCAAGGTATTTGTATATACCCATTTCCTATCACAATATTTATAGAATATGCTGCCTGCCTTACACCGGAAACAAAGGGAAAAAATACAGACTAAGACGGGTAACACTGAAACACTAGACATTATGCATATTATATATACCCAGGGTGTGCGGAGTGGAGACCCTCTCTCACCCCGCCTCCTCCCTTTCTGATAATACAAAAATGCAATATAAACAAGAGAAGACAATCTTTCCTGTCGCCCCAAGAATATTGTCAGGCATATCCCCTAATTAAATGGTGGAGGATATCCCTGGCAACTTACAAGAGAGCGCAGTAACCTCTACACCAGGACCAGGGCTCATCAATAAATACTTTTGTAACATCAAGCCATTTTCTAAATATTCAACTAACCATTTAAAAAAAAAAAAATGTTATGCTCTTTGCAAATACATAATTAATATCCCAGGTAAGCTGGTAGATAAATATCCCAATTAACCCGAATATTATATCAATTTGACAAGGGGCCTTCATACATTTTTGACCAACATTAATTCCTTCACCCCTAAATAAAGCAGGAAGAAAAAATGAGGGGGTACAAATAAATTAAGTATTCAGATATTGCTCTGAGAGAGTCTCAAACATTTACCATGTTTCCCCGATGATAAGCCATCCCCATCAAATAAGCCACCCCCCGATTTTTGCCCAAAACATTAAAAAAAAAGCCCCCCCCCCAAATAAGACACCCACCAATACCTGCGCCTGCCCGAATCTCCCATTCGGGTGGTACGGTGGGTAACTGTGTGCCTCTGTGTGACTCCTCGGAAGGACAAGCAAGCTGCTGATTTCTGCCCTACCGCAGTCTGTTACCCGGCCGTAGAAGCCAAAAAAAGTGAGTCAGTGAACAGAAGGGGACAATGAGTGGCACAGAGTGATCAGAAGGGGACAATGAATGGCACGAGTGATCATGAGTGATTTTCAACAATAAATGTGTACTGTAGTCTTCTTCATGGAAAAATAAGACATCCCCCTGAAAATAAGACATAGGGCATATTTTGGCATTTCAAAAAATATAGGACAGTGCCTTATCATCGGGGAAACAGGGTAAGTGGATCTGTGACCTTACTTTCCTTAGTCCTCTTTTGCTGATGTATTTCAGGTATTTGTTATGTTGGCGGGTTAAAATTTTCCACTTGGCCTCATATTGATCACAGGCGTAAAGTCTCATTTCCTGAAACTGATTTCTGGCCTCCTCTAATGAAAAGATAGCTTGTAGCTTGCCCCCATATGTAACTAAGAATTTAAAGGGGAATCCCCATCTATAGGGGATCTGTTGATTCTGTACGATCCGAAAGAATGGTTTTATCTCTCTGTGGCGCAATATCGTTGCTGAAGCCAAGTCCATAAAAAGCTGGTAATTATGACCTTGAAAAATGAGGGGTTCCTTCTTTCTGATTGCCTTCATTATTGCATCTTTGACTTAGGGGTAATGCAACTTAACCACAATGTCCCTTGGTGGACCATCATGGTTCATGGTACATGGTTCAATTCTAGCTTTTCCACTGCTATCTCAGGACATAATTCACAAAAAATGGCAGTCACTGTTGTATTAAGATCAATTATGCTTTCTGGTAAGCCATATTTGTGGAGGTTAGAGCGGCGTGCTCCGTTCTCATATTCTTCCATTTTATGATGTAAAGGCTGTACCTCCTGTTTCAAATACTCCATATCCTCTTCGTGCCCCTCTAGGACAGTGGTAACATCATCTACTCGCCCCTCAAGTTGTACTGTACGCTGGCCCAGCTCTCTTAGCTC
The DNA here is from genome assembly GCF_032062135.1 of Pyxicephalus adspersus. Lineage (NCBI taxonomy): Eukaryota > Metazoa > Chordata > Amphibia > Anura > Pyxicephalidae > Pyxicephalus > Pyxicephalus adspersus. Next base: position 31,206,042 of record NC_092866.1, read on the forward strand.
CCTTGTAAAATGCTCTGTGATTTTCTTTGTAGTACTCTCCAATGCTGTATGTAACATTTAACTGAACTTTTTCCAAAAGGCTTTCTAAATCTGAAGGCTGTAACTGAACCTCTGGTGTTGAGGGCAAGCTCCCTGTATACATCTGTTTCACTAGAGCACTCGCTTTTTTCCTGACACATGTGAATGGAGGAATCCTCCATCTTGGCTCTCCTGCATGCTGAGGCTGCCTGTGTTAACACACGCTGCTTCCGGCTCTTACCGTGAGTTGGCATCTGATTTTCTCCATCTGCACGCCTCCCTCTATACTGCTCCTCACTCAGGGAGCCTCCCAGTGCCAAAACCGCCACTTGATGTGCCTGTTTGCAGTCCTGCTTGTCCTGGTGTAGAGCAGAGCAGGCTCAGGATTCTCACATCGGCTCGTCTGCTTCGCGCATGCTCCCCTAGTGGCCCCAAGAAATAGTAGTTTTATCATGAGCAGTCACATGGTTGACTGAAAAGGAGATCAAGCATGGGAAAATTGTCCCCCTATATGTTGAAAAGAAGTCAGACAACATGTCAAGCTCCGTTGGAAGTTTGGGTGTTATCCCCTTATAAGTCCTCTATAGGGAAGGCTAAAGATGTAGTCCCAGTGGGGAAAAAATTAGTTCTTTAGAAGATGCTAAAGTATTAGATTTTAAAGAGAGACTGCATGTCTTAAGTAGGTACACCATGAAGAGCTCTGGCAAATTTTGTAGCCTTCATAGTTTTGCTGGGCACTCTTGAGTTCCCTGCCCACTGGTTATTAACAGTTCTAATCTTCTGAACAGATGACAGCAGGGCTGCTTGTGCCCCGCTGTCATCCATCCATTCAAAAGATGACGGGTGTGTGGGAGAACTAAGTATTGATGAGAGCTGACACTGGCAGTCCCGCTCACATCTCCTAGCATGTGCTGGGGGTTCTATCAAAAATAGCTACCTGTGAGATCTATCCACCCAAGTGGGTGTGTACAAGTGGGTTGTGTAATATTAATCGACAGCGCAGCGTGATAGGTGTGTGTGTGTGTTTAAATGTTGCAGGTCATATTCTGCAGCCTAGTAGTTCATTCTAAACTGTAACAACTTGAAATTTGCAGGGTGGCTTCATTGTCATTAGTACCAAAATTTCACCACCCAGGCTTTGAAGGTATATGGGGTTGGTCACAATTTAAAAAAACAAAAAAGTAAGCATTGGGGTTGCTGTTTCAATAGAATAATAAAGACAGAGTGAAGCTGGGGTTTAAAAGGCAAACTGAAGATTTTGTTTGTTATAAGTAGGTTATACTAAGTCATATAACGTACAACAATTCAAAAAAATAAGTAAAATAAAAGTCCAATGCACTGGTTAGATAGACCTGTCTCCTCAGCCAAGCTAGAGGAGGAGCCTTATGGGACATAATAAATCATAATAATTTATTATGTCTTAATAATAAGACATAATAAATCATAATAGGACATAATAAATCTCTATGCAGATAGGTTCTGGTAGTTCATTGTGTAGTACCCGGCGTGTTTCACCTATATAGGCTTCAGGGGACCCTTAAGCCACCAAGGGTAGCTAAATATGAAAACAATAGTTTTATAAGTGTACATGAAGATTATGGGAATAATAACCAAATGGAGAAAAAACTATATAAAGAGGAATGATATTGTATACTTCAAAGTGGGTAAAACGGGTGATATTCAAATATGAAGTACTGATTAAATGTGCTATCCAATATTTTGAAAATAAATCCAAATATACTGAAGTGATAATTAAAGTATATGTACACTCAAAAAAATAGTCATCATGAAATCAGCGAGATCATACAGACTGAGATCTGTAGTTAGTGATTATAGATGAATAGGTGGGGAAATAGACCTGTATGTTGCTTACATATGCACCTGTTGTGTATATAAGATTTGTTAGCATACATATGAAGTAGCTAACGTGTAACAAAGATGTGTTTACAAAAAACAAATCATTAGTATAGATGGTTGCTGAATATGTCAAATTATCGTTATACATAATATTTTCCTAGGAGATGGATAGCAAACCACTACAGTGTTCTCCCCAGAAATTTTTCTCAGCCGGGTGGTAAAAAATGGGTTGTGGCAAAACACGGCAAATTTAGTGCTCCCAGTTGTTTATGCCATGGGTAATCAGTAACCTCTTATTGTTTCAGTGTTCTACCTTCTCCCAATTATTTGTTACAACTTTGTAATGCCTGCCCTGTTAGTATATCTAATTTTTCTATTCTATGTATTTTGCCACAACTGTCCTATGCCGTCTATTGTGACCCAACTTACTAGTGTAACTTAAGAGTGTATTCCTTTGTAGTAGTGTAATAGTATATAATACATGTGGTGTAATAAGTTAGGCTTAGCTCATATTAGCAGCAAAAAACATTTACCCCTACTGAGTGACTTCTGGCAACTGCTAGGCACCTAGGATTGGTAACAGGCCATAAGTGCTAGGCATCTAGGATCGGTAACAGGCCATAAGTGCTAGGTCCCTAGGGTTGGTAACAGGCCATAAGTGCTGGGCTTTTTCAGAGCTAGAAGTTTAAGCAGCAGTGGTTCCTGGCATGAGGAATGGACAAATGTAACCTTACTGCCGGTGTGAATTCAGCCTAACTTCAGATGTGCTCCTGTGTCTATATTTAGGTAAAGTGAACTTTTGTGAAAACATTTTTTTTTTTCACTTGATGCTTTTACAAAATTAGCCCAGCAGGCCCATGCTGGCTCAGCTTCCACCTTTTCTCTGATGCTCACTTGTATGTCCAATGCTGTCTTGCACTGCGCATGCATTAGATTAAACACTTTTTACATTATAAGAAAGCCTCTGCAGGTGCATGCACACAAGGAGCAGTGCAGAGCCTTTTGGGATGTGACACAAATATCCCAGGAGGCTGCAGATTTCCCCTTCGGTCTTTACTGAAATGGAAGTGAAGACTGAAGGGGAGAGGTCCTCTCCACAAAAGTAGCATCATGCATGTGATATCAGATGGGGACAAGACAGACAGTGATCCCCTCTCATCACTGCCCATATTCTATATAAAAACACTGTCTGTGAAGTTTATCCGCAGTGTGTAATGTCATCGGCAGCGCAGTGTGTTAGCAGTGTGAGTGTAAAAGTTGCATGTCCTAGTCTGCAGCCTAACAACTCGCTGTGTTCAAACCTTCATATCTCCTAAGCCCTTGGTTGTATTAACTTGAAATTTTTAAGGTACACGTGGAGGCATAGGAAACTGAAACTGTAGGTGCAAGTGGGGGACACTTGTGGCTAAACCTTTCTAAAATGTAGTTAGTATGGCATTATGAGAACATAAATCTCTACCTAGCAAAATGTGCTGCCTGCTCTGTTTACACATATCTTTCTGCATCTTACCTCAAACCCCAATTTCTCGAGAATTAAGAGGTGCAGGGAAACAAAAATATAAATGGAAGTGGGAGACACTTGTGGCTATCACCTTTCATTATTATTATTATTGTTATTAAACAGGATTTATATAGAGCCAACATATTACGCATCACCATGGCATCATTACAACATTAAAAAAAAAAAAAACTGTCCATCAAAATGCACTTCCTTGTTACACATGACTGTAACCTTACAGTACCTCAACCTCAATAAAATTTGGTGGGCAGAGTTCATTTTCTAATGATGCCATAGTGATGACGTTTTAGGGGATGAGAGTCACAGATGTTCCCCACTTGAACCTATATTTTTGGTTTCTTACACCTCCCCATTCCCTAATTGAAGTTCAGAATGTTAGATAAGTGGACAGGAATGTGTAACAGGGCGGGGAAGCCCATTTTGATGGGCAGAGTGTTTTATGTTCTAATGATGCTGTAGTAATGAGATTGTAAGGAGAGAATGTGCCTGCCACTTGAACCTATATTTTCAGTTTTGTACCCCCACTCTCAGAGAAATTGGTGTACAAAGAAGAGAAGCAGACAGTAGTTTCATAGGTATATATTTGTGACAGGTATATATTTAGGGGCCCTACCCCAATGCTCCTTGCTATGTTAGTGGCTCCGGGGTCCCCAATTTGCATTTTCGATTTAGGACTCCTAGTTGCACTTTCCTCTAAAACAACAACCCCAAAGTTGAATTTTCATAACTTTTTACATTTGTGACCCCCATATCTTGAAATTCTTTAAAGCTTGGGGGCTGAAATTGTAGTAACTAGTATCTGAGGGTCCCCTGTACACCCTTGACATTACAGGTCATTGTGATATACATATTAGGAGATTTGGAGGTTTGTACACAGAGCTGTGAGCATGCAGAATTCACACGCAGAGCTAGAGGTGGATACTAGATTGAATGGATGACACAGAGCAGCCTCACTGAGATCCGTGCATCCGAGGATGAGCGCGCCGGGAGCTACATTGATTACATGACTACAAGTGATTTCACTCTTAACAAAACATGCAATACTAGAAAGTTGAATCAAAATGCAGGGGCACTGAACAGTTGGGGCAAATAAGAGGAAAAATAAATAATTTAGTATTAGTAATGTTAAGTCTTTTTCTAGCTAATTGTGGAGGTATAAAGATGGCGTCATCTCCACCTGGATACTTCTTTTTCACCCTAGTGGCAAAGTTTTTAGTTCAAGAAAAGTAAGGTAAAAGCAATATTGAGGCATCAGAAAGGCTTTTCTTTGATCTCCCCAAGCTTTTAATGTATGGTCTTGTTTGATATTGGATTATTCTTAAAAAGAACTTCTTGCTTAGTCATGTCACATGTTCACCAGTCAGACTAATGTTGAGACCCTCAGGGCCTTCTGGCATCAGTCCTTTTTCTCAGGTCCAAAAGGCTTGTTTTCTGCTCAGATTTCTTACAAGCTGCTGTTGCATCCTTGGATTTTGAAAATTGTGGCAGCAAAGTTTATTTAAGGGACACTGTGGTTGATATGTTTTCTATTGCTTCCTTGCGTGTATGTGTATGTATTTGTGTGTGTATTAATGTATTAATAACTTTGAATATTTTTTTTTTACTTAGCTAGAGAACCAAATGTGGAAACCTTGTTTTCATGTCATTCCCAAATAAATCTGTGAACTAAACATGGGTTAATGACCCATGGGGATATTGACTTGATTTTTTTTTTTTTTTTTATTTGTACAGGCCTATAGGAGAAGTATACATATGAAATTGGGTCTGGGGATTCCCTGTACTACTTATACTTTGTTTTACAGTAAAAGTTTTGTTTTTCAATTTGCAATAATGGATTTTTAATTTTTCATTTCAGGTTAAAATACAACCTGTAGCAAAATATGACTGGGAACAGAAGTACTATTATGGCAGTCTCATTGCAGTGTCCAATGCTTACCTTGCCTATGCCACTAGAGGTAAGACTGATGTGCTTTTAAGTGAGAATTGTGTTTTTTTTCCTTTATTATATATCTTAATTAGCCTTAGGCAATATTTAACTGCAAAATAGCTTTGAGGTATGTGTTATAATGCTTCACTGTTATGATTAAGTCGTAAGGATCTATGTACTGTGCGTGGATGCAGACGGCCTAATAGTGCAGCAGTTTGCTTCAGAAATGGTTTTCAGTTGCCCCTCTTGCGAGTTAGATAGAACCATAAAGATGTTACTTTATAAGGATGCAATAGTTTCTTAAATCATACCAATTAAATGCAGAAGGATATCCAGTTTAGTAATTTAAGTAAATTATTCCTTTATCAAGTTATCAGTAATCTCTTGTACTGTTCTATTTAACATTCTCATTTTATTATTATAATTAACAGGATTTTTATAGCGCCAACATATTACACAGTGCTGTACAATAAATAGGGGTTGCAAATGATGGACAGATAAAGACAGTGACACAGGAGGAGGAGAGGACCCTGCCCTAAGAGTTTACAATCTAGGAGGTGGGGGGAAGTAACACACATTAGGAGGGGGAGATATGTAGTGTTGGGAAGTAGTGAGGGTTTCAAAAGACAGAAGACAGGTAGGCAAGATTGTAAAAAATGGGTTTTGAGTGGTCTTTTAAATGCGCAGAAAGTAGAAGCTGGCTGAGGACCATTCAAGAGAGTAGGGGCAGCTTGAGTTTGGTAGGGGGAGTATGGGGAGATGATGAGTTTGGTTTTATCCAGGTTAAGCTTCAGAAATCTTTCAGCCATCCAAGATTGGATGGCTGACTGGCATAATGAAACCTTATCCAAGACTGAGGGAGACAAGTCAGGGGTGGACAGATAGATTTGCGTGTCATCAGCATACAGATGGTACTGTAAACCAAAGGAGACATGCTAAGTGAGGAGGTGTACAAAGAAAAGAGAACTGGACCAAGGACTGACCCTTGGGGTACACCAACAGGGAGGAGAGGAGGAATTACCATTAAAAGAAACTTGAAATTAGAGGTCAGACAGGTAGGAAACAAACCGAGAGAGCAGTGCCACTAATACAAATGGAGTACATGATTTGTATTAGAAGGGAATGTTCAACAGTGTCAAAGGCAAAGTAAAGATGGAAGAGAGAAAAGTTGCCTTGTGACTTGGCTCTGATGAGGTCATTGGCCACTTTAGTAAGGGCTCTTTCGGTGGAATGGGCAGCTTGAAAGCCAGACTGGACTGAGTCAAGGAGAGAGTTGGTGTTCAGGTAATCGGTGAGTCTTATAGACAAGGTGCTCAAGAAGTGTGGAAACATATGGGAGAGAGCGGTCTAGCTACGGTTCCTTCAGGTTAGGGAGAATAACGGCATGTTTGAAAGCAGAGGGATAGATACCAGTAGAACGGTAGAGGTTGGATAGTTCCATTTGTGGAATAAATCTAGTTTATGGGAGATATATCTCCTATCCATACTCTTCTCTATGGGGCTATTAATAAAAAAGTTACTACTTATGTTTGTCAACCAGCATTCAATTGTATCTTGGCTTTCATTCACTTTGACTTGTCTTCTACATTGTATCTTCACCCAATACCAAACTGTTACCCAGAGCTTCCCACCACTGACTGACCGGTACCTCCTTGGATAGGTTAAAATAAGCTCCTTGCCCTAGTCGTCCAATCTCCCTCATAGGATTCTCACCTATTACAAGCAGAATTGTAGGATTTCCTTTTTTCTTGGAGTTTTTGGCTTCTTCCTACCTTTCTTGCCCCCTCCTCTTCCCCAATCTTTTTATAACTCCTCCACATGTATGGCCCCATCTGACCAGTTTCTGTTGTGGGTTCGCACTTTAATTGTTTAAAGGCTCTAACTGTCGCTCAAAAAGATCTCCATTACTGTACTACATGCACATGTCCAAATGTGTCTAGTGTCCTCCTACCAGAAATTTGTTTTAAATCTGTCCAGACACCCATTTGTTTCAACTGATACTACTATTCATTGCTTCATAGCACCAACCCGGAGGCTAAAACGAAAGGTGCATTGATAGCTTTATACAAATCCCTGCAATACACTTCCAGCTTCTCTTGTAGACCCTCAGGACGCTAGTGTTTTTGCTAAAATTTTGATATTTGATATGTGATAATGTATATACCCTGGCCTCCCTTTTTCCTTCCTAATAAGAATCAAGTAAAGGTAACCTTTATCTCCCTTTCTATTTTGGGTGGATTTGGAGAGGGCACAATATTAATGGGTGCTGACCTTAATCTTGTCATAGTTCTCAGAATGAATACCTTTTTTAGCAAAATGTTAGGAATATCCTTCTTTAAAAGTCAACATATTTAAAATACATCTATGGTTTTTTCTAACTGTGGATACATTGTGATCTTTACACACTTGCGATAGAGACTTAACTTTCTGTTCAGTTGCATACTCCCATATAGACCATCTTTACTAGCCATCATGCTTTAGCATGGCAATCATCTGGCTACATCAACACCTCCCCCTAGTCTGGCTATTCCTAATTCACCGTCTCGCTTTTTGCCAAGACGCCCTCACTTTAGAAACCTATTTAGAGCTGACTGAAGCACAATGTCATTGTTTGGCCTTTATACGATCACACCCACCAGTGTCGCTTGGACTGGTGCTTGCGGTTCTTTCTACTAATACAGAGACAGAGTAGCTAGAAGCCTGCACCTAACTTATATTCCTTCTGTGCAGTAATAGAATTTATGAAGTCAGCTTTTTCTGTAGAAGAGGTAGTTAATGTCATCAAACCTTCTCCATCAGGGAAAAACCCTGTCCTGAATGGCTTCACACTGCGTTTTTAAAAGCATTATGCCTCCAACCTTTCAAACTTTCTGGCTTGTGTCTCTTCCTTAGTATCCACATTTTTCAAATTCCCTAGCCAAAGTCTCAAAGCTTATATCAACATATACCCTTAGCTCGGTAAGACCCACACCCTGTCCCCCAACTACAAGCATAAATCTCTTACTAATGTGGAGAAGAAATTATGTTTAAGCTATTAGCTATCCATATCCACCCCTCCACGACTCACCTGAACCAAGTAGGCTTTACACCAGGTAAAAAGGGTAGGGACAACACATTGAAGACTATTCTTCTTATGTACAATGCTAAATTAATAGAAATTCCCATGTGCCTGTTGTCTGTCGATGCAGAGAAGGCTTTTGTCTGTGCCATTTGGCTTTTCCTTCACTATTCCCCTAAACTGGGAGGCATGGGCCCCTGCATGCTATCTTGGCCAACTGCCTTATACCTCACCTACTGCACAAGATGTCCATGGGGTTAATTCAAACCCAATTGCAATTTCTAATGGCACTAGACAGCCCGTCATTTTCCCTCCTTTACACTATTGTTATGGAGCAATCCTGGAGCAAAAATCTGCAAAGTCAAGATTTCTCAAACGGAGCACAATGTGATGCTATCGTGTCCAGTATGGACCAAAATATGACGTTCCAGCCTCCTTTTGAATCTATGCCATGAAGCTTTAGAGCAGTTCTTTTCTAATAACAAAAGGTCCAACCCAGTACTAGCATGGTGAACCTAATAGTGTCCATTCTGTGTATTTTTCTGTGGGCTATTGAGGTAGTTTTTGGAATAAATATTTCCCTATCCTATTTATTGGTAGTTTCATGTTGAATTTCCAGATACTATTAGAACCAACAAGTACAGTACTTTCACAACACAGATTTGGAACTTCTATCTCTTGATGGTCTACATAAATGTATTCAACGTGGTTTTTATTTGGGTACTTTGAAATAGTGGGCGATGCCTAACAAAACTTGGATGTGCATAGGCTTTGCGAGCACAACCAACCTTTAGTTTTCTTACACCTTTAAGATGGTATCCCTGGCCGGATTCCATGGCATCTGCAAACACCTGTTTGTTAGGTTTTCCACCTAAAACCTAAGGTTAAGGTAGGTTTGCCTAAACACATCAATATAGGAGTGAAAGCCACACACATTAGTGATGTCAGCTTGAAACTTTATTCTGGGCACATTCGCTTTTAGAAAACTCATCTTGGGCCTCCCTGTTCTAACAGAACAGGGAAAGTATATATTCTAGGTATACAGTAAAAAGCTTTATGCCTTCAGGAGGTACAACAAAATTCAGACGCTGTGTAAAACGATTACCATTCATTTGTTTGGTATAGTGCATAAAATAGGAAGCAGGACCTTAATGATATGTAGTAAATGTGAATAGTAAAATTGTGAAAAGAGAAAGGGAAAAAAGTGGTGGCTAAAGATTTTGAATTAGGGAGCTAGTTAGGAAGGGGAAAATTGGTATGAGCAACTGTAGTACAGCTCTATTTATAAGTGTGTTATATCCCATTCAAAATTCATTTTGGGATTCTTCTTTCTGCAATGCTGTTTGAATTTTTTCACAAAAATAAAGAATGCTTATCCCTTTTTTTGTTCACTATTTCAGTAATGTAAACTACCAAATAAGCCACACTGACAAATTGGTAAAGTGGTTACATAGGTGTTTTTGATATTAGGTGATCTCCAAATCGGTCACACAACTCTTTATTCATTTTTTAATATATGAGGTAATATAAATTTTTAATCTGGTAAAGCAATTGCTTGCTTCTAAATGTGGAAAAAGCAAATATTGTTTTAAAATTGGATAGTGTGGTCATTCCCAAAAAGGCAAAAGTTGAGCGTTGTGTGGTCCTACAATTAATTATCCCAGTGTTAACCCATGTTTACCTTTACTAATATGGGATGCTTGGGTTTTAGGGTTGTTCAGCATACAGGATGTTTATTACCTTTTGTGAAAATTTGTCCAGTCAAGTTTAAATGGTATTGTGTCCAGGGATGTATAATTTTATTTTTAGCCTGAAATCAGAAAAGTGAGCTGCTAAAAAAATTGTTTTTGGTTAGAAGTGTGGTGCGGTATAGGGCATAGGTAAAGCAATTCCACTAAACAGCACACCTTCGGGGCATATTTAACTTTGTGTTAGGATAGATGATAGGATGGAAAACTTAAAACCAGAAACGATTGTTCAATTGGAAATGACCACCATATGGTCCAATTTGAACCAACGTCTGTGATAGAAAATCACAGCCTACTCTGTTGAAAGCTTTCTCCGCATCCGCTGACAAAAGCATTGTAGGGAGAGTTTCACCCCTTTTAGGGTAGCAAATGATCATATAACCTACCTGGGATTACAAATTGGCCACCTACTCTCTTCTCCATATACGTAAATTACCCAACTCTGCTATAATTATCTAAAACGGATGGTGGGGTTGGATTCCCAAATGTCAGAGTATATAATTTGGCCAGCATATCCAGGCATGTGGTAGATTGGATCAGGGAAACCTTCTATTCCAATATACAACTGGTGACTGCCATGGTGCACCCTTGGAACTTTTGTGCTTTGTTACATTGTAAACTCTCTGCCCTGCCACCTTCTTTATGACACAATGTTTTAATCAGAGATACGATGGCCACATGGAAGGAACTTAGGAAGAGATTCAAGGTGCCCGTGGGTCTATCTATTTTCCTATATGCGGCAACCCTATGTTTCCTCAGGCCCAACACCATGCAGCTTTTGGCGAGTGGAGGAAAACAGGTCTAAAATGTTATGGTGATATGTTTCATGTAGATGGTCCCTCCAGAATGTCGGCGGCAGATCCGAGGGCTATATATGCCATTCCCGCTTGGGCACTTCACCCACTTTATAGTGGTCAATATGTGACCTATCTCTGTTCTTTGGTAAGGAGCCATGAGACGATTTTACAGCTTAATGCTTTTGACCAAATATTTTCATTGTCCCCTCCCAATATTTCGAACATTTATGCATATTTATTACCTAGGCTGTTGTCTGCTACTAATGTAAGCTGTTGGCAGAGGAATTTTTCTGATTTGGATATAGTAAACAGTGTGGTACAGGGCTACCAAATGCTTAGGAGATGTATGATAATGAAATTTGGAGGGAATCTCAATTCATAATACTTCATAGGGGATATAAAGTTTTTAGGCCCTTTGATGGAGTAAATGGGTCCAGAGCTTGGCATTTTCAATGTCCAAAATGCGATTGCTTTTCTGCATCACTGTCCCACTGATTATGGTTTTGCCCGCGTATTGTTGAATACTGGCAAAAAGTATGAGTGCTGATACACGATGTGACTGGTTGTTATATCAGACCGCCCATCCCTCTTGCTCTTTGGCTACTGGGATGACACGTTCCCCTGTATTGTACCAAAACATTCCTGAGCCTGGATCAGTGTTTGTTTACTGGCAATTCGATGTACAATTATGAATACGTGGATTCTCCCACAGACACCAGAGGTGGAGCAAGTGGTGTTACTTTTAAAGACCTTATTTTATAAAGAAATGCTGGAAGCCCAAATTCAGGAAGACAATGGTAAAACTCGTTTCCTGCAGCAGTGGTATAAGTTTTTACTTTATGCATTTTCTGATACCGAGAGTACTGCTATTCTTGACCAGGTCAGGTTCTCATCCTGGTATATTTGCAATATTTCGGCATGATTTTGTTCTATTTTTCAGCCCCTCGGAATGTTATAATGTTATTCTGTCCAGTTAGTATATGGCATCTTCTGCTGACTTATTGAAAGTAGAAGTCTGCTGGTTACCTATTTGTATTTTCTTATTTTTATATAGGCTGCTGAAGTGTGGGCTCCTATCCTCCCCCATCTTACCCTCCCCTTTTGTTATTGTTATTATAGATGTTTAATGGGTATTTTGTATGTTTATGTACTGTAAAACTGTTTTTTGCAAAAATAAAAAAAGCATTGTAGGAATATGGCGCGAGCCAGTGAATTCAATCAGGTTTAAAGTTCTAATATTAATATCACGCGCTTCATGTCCCGGTAAAAACCCCCTCTGATTCGAGTGGATGATGGTTTGAAGCACAGGCATTAGCCGGCTGGCCAATATGCTGCTGATTAATTTAAGATCAGCCAATTTTCCCCCCCAATTGTGGTTCAACAACATAGGTTCGGATCTTTTCCAGGTTTGAGGATAACGAATATATGGGCTGCAAGAGTGTCCCTGGCCATTTTTGTCCCTTGTGTCGGCATTAAACTCCTCCAAAAAATACTTAAATAGATTAGGTAGAAAGCACTTGTAGTATTCAACTGTCAGGCCATCTGGTCTGGGAGCCTTTCCAAAAGCTGCACTAGCTGGCTTTAGCTAATTCCTCCACTGTGATTGGTAGTCCGAGAGATTCAACAACCTCTTCAGAAATGGGGGTAGACCTGAAGCATGTAAATATGCACAAATTAAATCTTTCTTAGCTGAAGGTGACTCTGGGTTTTGATCTCCATTTAAATTATACAGGTTTTCTTAAAAGGACCGAATGGTCTCGGCTATATCTGGGGGGGTGGTACATTTCCGCTGCCCCATTTCAGAAGTGACACTCTGGATAAATGCTCTGGCTCTCTTTTCCCTCAGCGCTCTGGCCAGAGCTTTACCACACTTATTGGAATGGTCATAGTATAATCCCTTACGTTTGGTGAGTAAATATTTCATTTTGGAACAATTGAGTTCCTTTATTCTTTCCCCGATAAGTATGATCCGCTACTCCGTGTCCGTAGTTTGGTGACGTTTATGAAAAGTCTCTAGGGCATGTAGTTTCGAAAATAGTTGATTCAGTCTAGCCTCCCCTTCTTTCCTTGCTCTGTGGCCATGTTGTATGAAAAGACCCCTGACAAAGCACCTATGCGCTTCCCACACTGATAACGGATTAGACACCGAAGAGTTATTTAATTCAAAAAAGGATCCTAAGGCTGTCATAATACTATCACATATCTCAGTGGACTCCACTATATGGCGGTGGACTAGAAACAGGTCAATCCGAGAATATATGTGTGCATTGCCAAATAGAATGTGTAATCATTCTCAGCCGGATGTAAGATCTGCCATATGTCCACCAAGTGGTAGGAATGCAGCAACCGTTTTAAGTGTACAGAGGGCAGCAAGGGACATCACTGATGCCCTTCCAGACACATCCAGCGCACGTGAGGGGGCCACATTAAATTCCCCTCCCACAACCAATGTGCCTTCCACAAAATGATCCACTAATTCCAGTATTTTTTTTTAGGAAACCAATCTGGTTATTATTCGGGGCATATATTCACAAAGGTCAATTTATAGGTACCAATTACTCCCTTCACCAGAGCTATATACTAAGAGAGACCATTGCAATGAACTATGCACGAGTACGCTTACACCTTTAGTCTTGTAGTCAACTGAGGCACTATGATAGGTTATGTGTATATGGTCATATCTGAAAATGTCGATCCGTTAGTCTTTGAATCTAGTCATATCTGAAGTGCGTCTCCTGAAGAAACGCCACCTGACCTAAGGAAAATTAAGGGCTAGGTAGAAAAAGGTATTCTCCACAGGGAGAGAGAAAAAACTCTCTTTAGGGAACTCTCTCTCTCTACTTGGGGAAGTGGTATTCAACAGCGAGGAGTCGGGCCCACTGAGACATAGTCAAATATATTAAACCATATTAAAACAGAAATATAAATAACACCCATAGTAAGTGCATCTGGTAAATTCTCATCTGGTAGGCAAGAGCGGTCCCTCAAAGGATATTATTTGCAACGATATTTACCGTTCAATATGAATAAGCAGGCCTTAACCACCTTGCAGTTAAGCCCGACCTTCGCTCGGGCAAAAAAAAACTGCAAGGATGGTTAAGCCCGAGATTTTGTACATCCATACTTACCTGGTCCCCCTGTGCTCATCCAGCGTCGTCCTCCGTCGATCATCGTCCGCCGATCTCTCCAGCGTCGGGTGCCTTCGTCGGGTGACAGCGGGACCGGTAAGAAGCCGGCCGGCATCTTGTGTTCCGCCGGCCGGCATCTTGTGTTCCGCCCGCCGGCATCCTGTGATCCGCCGGGCCAGCGGATCACAAGATGCCGGCCGGCATCTTACCTGGACCCGCTCATCGTCCCACGTCGTCCTCGCTCCAGCGCCGGATGATCTCTGCAGGGAGAAGCCGTCCGGCGGAGAAAAAAAAAACCGGACGGCTCCTCCCTGCGTGCGTGATGACGTCGGCGCGTGTGCGGGAAATTCAAACTGAAACTCATTCATTCATTTTGTATTGGATTCAATACAAACTCCTGTATTGAATCCAATACAAAATGATTCAAATAATTACAAAGTATATACCTGGTAAATTCAAACTGTCATTTTGTATTGGATTGGATACAAACTTGCGTATCCAATCCAATACAAAAAATAAAAAAAAAAATTAAAAGTAAATAACTTGGAAATTCAAATTTATATTTTGTATTGGATTGGATACAAACTTGCGTATCCAATCCAATACAAAATAATTCAAATAATTACAAAGTATATACCTGGTAAATTCAAACTGTCATTTTGTATTGGATTGGATACAAACTCCAGCATCCAATCCAATACAAAAAAATAAAAAAAAAATAAAATAAAAGTAAATAACTTGGAAATTCAAATTCTTATTTTGTATTGGATTGGATACAAACTCCCGTATCCAATCAAATACAAAATAATTCAAAACAAACTCCAATAAATACAGAATCAAAGTTTTAAAAATTGCCACACTAGGGAGGTGTTTTAGAATAATATAGTACTTTACAATATACAGAGTTACTGCTTTTTCAGTATTTATGATTTGTTTACATTGCTGATTTTTGTGTTTTTCCTTTAATTTTATTAAAAGTAATTTTTTTTTTTTTACATGATTGTGTGTTTCAAACATTTTTTATATTCATATTATCTACTAGAACCCTTGTTCGGACATATTTCTGTAAGTTACAGGTCTACAATTTAAAAAAAAATTTCATGAAAAACAGTGGATCACTTTTGGTACAGAAATCTAGACCTCAGTGTAACGCTCAGGAGGTTAAAGGCCTACAGGCCTTTAAACTTTTCTTGCAATAGCGCCCTGCCTTTTCAAAATAAAATGTGGCAGAGGGGGTTGAAAAAAGGCCCCTTCAACCCCATAGTAGCGTTGTTTAGATAC
This sequence comes from Pyxicephalus adspersus, assembly GCF_032062135.1. NCBI lineage: Eukaryota > Metazoa > Chordata > Amphibia > Anura > Pyxicephalidae > Pyxicephalus > Pyxicephalus adspersus. The sequence continues at coordinate 31,221,375 of NC_092866.1, forward strand.
TAGAATGGGTATTTGAGAAGCAGACCTTATATCTTAAGAATACAAGTAGTTTAGAGAGAGGGAAAAGAAAAAACCGCATACAAACATAACCAACAATCAACCAGCCTTCAGGACCGGAGCTCCACCAAAAAAAGTAGTCGTCAGAATGTGCTCTGTTTGGGGTGCCTTGGATTTAAAAAAGGACCAATAGATCTTACAAAAGGGAAAGGTTTATTTACAGCTTAGGATATTATTTACATATGATTTTGCAAGACAAAGGGGAAGAAGGTAAAGGGTAAATAGGAAAGGGGAAGGAGAGGGGTCTAGCTCTATCTCCAGCACATGGTCAATCTCTCACACAACCATACACACCAGGGTTTTCTCTCCTTGAACCACACCCCGCTGCAGGTCCTGAGCGAATCACATTGTTGATTCATCATTGGTAAAGTCTTGATCAAAAGGTCACACAGATTGTCCTTGTCCCAGGCTTGGGATTGTTGTCATATACCCCTGCCCCCTCCAGGGAGACTGAAGTTATAGTGAACAGGTTTGGGCAGAAATTGACACCAAATGGTCAAACTGACCAAAGTGTTAATGATCCTCAGGCATCCACAAATGGAAGATCAGTCATTGTCTCTGTTAAGCAATCCTTTGATGTTTAAGGGACTAAATCTGTCTCCACAGATAATGAGGTTTATAGCTTGTTTCCAAGAAGGCAGAATTGTCCTTACATACAAGTCATATTCATATCAATTTTGGTCACTTCCAACACCTTCAGCAGTGGGGGAAGGGGACTAGTCTTAGCCGGGTCATCATCAGTAGCCATATGTAGCATGAGCAGGTAAAAAAGGCAAGTCCTGCAAAAAATTGTTGCTGAGGAGATGAAGCTTCTTTCTATGTAATTAACATAAATTTCTCAGGTAGATATGATAAAAGAACATTTCTATGGTCCATAACCAAAAAATCCCACTGTGGGTTGTGGAAGATCTTCGAATACGTAACTAGGCTTCACTTGGGCCTAGCAGTGGTCTCCCAACAGATCTCGGCATTGGAACAGATCGTTGGCGGGCAGGGTTACAGGACCTCATCCATCGTTGTGAAGTTTTAAGCACATCTAGTGGCATAGCCAGCCAATCGAGAACCTCGACTGGTGGTGTTTGCAGAAAGTCAAACAGCACTGGTAACTGTGAGTGGTGATGCAAGGAAAACAAATGATTACCCTTAAACACTTGGAGATGAAAGGGGTAGCCCCATTTATTTGTTGCTTGTGCTGATCAAATAGATTCCAATAGTGGGCTAACAACATGCCTAATTCTCAAGGTATGGCTGGAGAGATCCGATAAGATCTGTACTTGCACCCCATCAAAATCAAGCGTACCATGTCTCCATGCTTGCCGCAATATTTCCTGTTTGATAGTATAGAAATGGATCCTATATAACAGGGTGCCTGTAATTTCACATGTTCCGCTTATTCTATGAACTCTGTCCAGTTCAATGACTGTATTAGGGGGGAGGGATCTAGGTACATGTTCAATATATCACTAACCGTGGCCTTTAAATCATTAAAAGTTGCCTGTAGCCTAAGGAATACCTCTAATCTGCACATTATTCCTGCAGTTGATTTGGCCTTGCATATGAAAGGCTGCATCTTCTAGGGCCTTAAAGTGAGTTGCATTCGCCTTGGTACCAGTAAGAGCTGTGAGAGCAGACAGGGGTCAGGCCTTCCCTCAGTACTAGCAGGAGACTCCATGCTGCCTGAAGAGGCATTTAATTGTTGCAGCCTGTGTGACACGCGCTGAAGCCATCTTGGATCCTGCTGCTGATTCAGGAGATTCGGCTGTGGAAGCAAAAAACTGCTTCAAAATCTTTTTTTTCAGCGTCTTCGCAGTCCGCTTTGCCTTCTGCCGCTGGAACATGTGTGTGGTGTCGGGAACGAGCTTCTGCAGTGCGGCCAGACCGAAAAGATCTTGTTGGAGCTCTGGGAAACTGCAGCCCCACTCAGCCAGTGCATGACCACACCCCCAATAAGCCTTTCTTAACATTGCGTCCCATCGGTAAAGGGTTTGGATAACGGTAGGTGGGGTGTAAACCAACTGAGCTCGAAATTGCTGTGGTATCCAGAGGGCCAGAGATAAGGAGAGTGATGACAATGTAAGACTGCAGATTTGTAATAGTTTTAAATCAGGTATTGCTATGGCTGCTCCTTGACTTCCTCCTCTTAAGAATTAGTTTATTAGGTCAAAAAATACTATTCACACAATCTAGCCAGGAAATGTGTAAATTATTATAGCACCGACGATTGGACTCAACGCTAGATAATAGAGATTTGTAATTTTAGTTCTGCTAAATTGGAGAGATTTGTAGGGATATGAATACTAGGTATTTAATAAAATTATGTTGCCAATAAAAAGCAATGCTGTGCTTTAAATTTGACACCAGTGTAGGTAAGGATATATTTAACACTTCTGGCTTATTAACTGTAAAAAACACTAAAGGCCCCAAATGCTTAAACTCCTTCATAACTACTGAAATAAAAATTAAAAGGGATGTTATATATAACGACATCATCTAGTTAATAGATAAGACACAAATAGTTTACAGTGGGTGTCTCCAGATTGCATATCCTTAATGTCTGTGTTGTTGGTATGGCATTTGCAAGGTTTTTTCAAATATATTAATAGCAAAAAGATCAGATCTGAGCATGTAGGCCCCTTAAAGGATGTCACTGGGTTGGTAACTGGGGATAAAGACAAGGCAGATTTACTAAACACTTTTTT